>NC_041392.1:485399045-485448667 GCF_002162155.2 Triticum dicoccoides | reverse complement strand
GACCCCGTGGTGTGGAGGGCTGGATGAACAGTAGATGGTGGAGGGGTGCCCGTGGAGGGGTGGTTGAACAGGACCCTGTGGTGTGGAGGGCTGGATGAACAGTAGGCGGTGGAGGGGTGGTTGAACAGTAGCCGATGGAGTAGCGCGCGGTGGAGGCTGGATGAACAGGAGCCCGTGGAGGCTGGATGAACAGTAGCTCGTGGAGGCTGGAGGGTGTCGACGGTGGAGATGAACAGTATCCTGTGGAGTCCCGTTTTGCGGTATGCCACACCCCTCCCGATGAACAGGACCCCCGTTTCGACCGTAGCGCTCCAACACAAGTCCGTTTCGTCCGTTTTGTGGTACGCCACACCCCTCCCGATCAACAGGGCCGCCGTTTCGACCGTAGGAGGTTCGTTTCCTCCGTTTTGCGGTACGCCAGACCCCTCCCGATGAACAGGATCTTGTTTCGAACGTGGCCGGTCGAACACAAGGCCGTTTCCTCCGTTCTGCGGTACGCCAGGCCTCGTTTCCATCGCCTGTTCCGTCCAAGCCCTCCCGATGAACACGACGCATTCTGTTGCCTCCCCATGAACACGACGCATTCTGTTGCCTCCCCATGAACACGACGACGACGTTGTTTCTCCGTTCCGACCCAGCCATGTACACGAGCCGTCGCCATACGTATGCGCGAGTAGGCGTTCGAGACCCCGCCCGTATGTACACATACGTGGCCGTATTTTCTTTCTTGCACCCTGGCCACTGTATGTACGTGTAAATGCTACGTGCGCGCCTCTACTACGACACATGCGCACCTCTACTACGACACGTGTGCGCCTCTACATCGACCAGTATGTACGTACACGTTCGCAACTAGAATGACAACGCTACATACGCTTCGACCAGGTGGGTCCCGACTGTCAGGCACTTCCTTGCCTGCGAAGATGTAGCTGGTCGGTCCCAGCAGTCAGGGGGCGAATCGTTTTATTTTTTTGCCCGGACGCACTTCCTTGCGTGCGAAGATGTAGCTGGTGGGTCCCAGTAGTCAGGGGGAAACGTTTTTTCGCGAAATACGGTGGCCCGTCGGTGGGTCCCGCTGTCAGGTGGAGGAATAATTATTTTGCACGTAATAAGGAGGCACTTCCTTGTTGCGGCCATGGACCCGGCTGTCAGCCTCTCCACGTATAGTCCACGTCCGATGGAAGCCGTTCCTTGACCACGTTGACCACGCCGCGCCGAGAGCACCAGGGCGGTGGATGATGGCGAGGCCTAGGAAGGGGACGACGCGGAGCCGAGGAAGACGCGGCAGTGGATGCCCACGCGTAGAGGAGTACGAGGGTTCACTGGTTCGCAGCGGTGTGAGGCTGCCGTCGCCGCAGAATAACAGGGGGTGTTGGTGAGTAGAGGGATGGCCTGGCCAGCGGTGTGAGTAGTAGGGGCGGTGAGGCCTCCACCGCATCGCAGCCGGCCACGGGAGGCAGGAGCATGAGGCACGACCGGCCCTGGTTTGGGCGGCTGGAGCAAGAAGACCAGAGGTTGAAGAAGCACTACGGCCGTTGGATGGACATTGTACGGTCACTGGAGCTAGAATCGTGCATATTGACTAAGTTGACAAAGCCCTCCGTCCCCGTCAACTTAGTAGGCCCACAAGTCAGCCTGCCACTATACTGGGTCCCAGCTAACAGGGGGGGTATTCATTTTTTTGTGTGTAATAAGGAGGCACTTTCTTGCATGCGAAGATATAGCTGGTGGGTCCGAGCTGTTAGCGGCGGTAACGTTTTTTTCGCAAAATACAGAGGCCCTTTCGGTGGGTCCCTGATGTCAGGTGGAGGAATCATTATTTTGCGCGTAATAAGGAGGCATTTCCTTGCGTGCGGCCGTGGACCCAGCTGTCGGCATCTCCACGTAAAGTCCACTTCAAATGCATGTCGGTCGTTGACCACGTTGACCAGGCCGCGCCGAGAGCACCAGGGCGGTGGACGACGGCGCGGCCTAGGAAGGGAACGGCACGGAGTGATACGTCTCCAACGTATCTATAATTTTTTATTGATCCATGCTATATTATCTACTGTTTTGGGCAATATTGGGCTTTATTATCCACTTTATATTATTTTTGGGACTAACCTATTGACCGAAGGCCCAGCCCAGATTTGTTGTTTTATGCCTATTTCAGTGTTTTGAAGAAAAGGAATATCAGACGGAGTCGAAACGGAACGAAATCAACTGGAGAAGTTATTTTTGGAAGGAAATACACCTGATGGACTTGGACCACATGTCAGAAGATACGGGAGCTGCCCACGAGGGTGGGGGGCGCTCCCACCCCCCTAGGGCGTGCCCCCCTGCCTCGTGGGGCCCCCGTGGCTCCCCTGGCGTACCTCCTGCACCCATATATACCTACGTGACCTAAAACTTCCAGAACGCACAATAGATCGGGAGTTCCGCCGCCAGAAGCCTCCGTAGCCACCAAAAGTCAATCGGGACCCTGTCCTGGCACCCTACCGGAGAGGGGAACCCTCACCAGTGGCCATCTTCATCATCCCGGTGCTCCCCATGACGAGGAGGGAGTAGTTCTCCCTCGGGGCTGAGGGTATGTACCAGTAGCTATGTGTTTGATCTCTCTCTCTCTCTCTCTCGTGTTCTTGAGATGATGCGATCTTGATGTATCGCGAGCTTTGCTATTATATTTGGATCCTATGATGTTTCTTCCCCCCTCTTCTCTCTTGTAATGAATTGAGTTTCCCCTTTGAAGTAATCTTATCAGATTGAGTCTTTAAAGATTTGAGAACACTTGATCTATGTCTTGCCGTGGATATCTGTGGTGACAATGGGATACCGCATGCCACTTGATGTATGTTAAGGTGACCAACTTGCGGGTTCATGAACCTATGCATAGGGGTTGGCACACGTTTTTGTCGTGATTCTCCGGTAGATCTTTGGGGCACTCTTTGAGGTCCTTTGTGTTGGTTGAATAGATGAATCTGAGATTGTGTGATGCATATCGTATAATCATACCCACGGATACTTGAGGTGACATTGGAGTATCTAGGTGACATTAGGGTTTTGGTTGATTTGTGTCTTAAGGTGTTATTCTAGTACGAACTCTAGGGATGTTTGTGACACTTATAGGAATAGCCCAACGGATTGATTGGAAAGAATAACTTTGAGGTGGTTTCGTACCCTACCATAATCTCTTCGTTCGTTCTCCGCTATTAGTGACTTTGGAGTGACTCTTTGTTGCATGTTGAGGGATAGTTTTATGATCCAATTATGTTAGTATTGTTGAGGGAACTTACACTAGTGAAAGTATGAACCCTAGGCCTTGTTTCCTATCATTGCAATACCGTTTACGCTCACTTTTATCATTCGTTACCTTGCTGTTTTTATATTTTCAGATAACAAATACCTTTATCTACTATCCATATACCACTTGTTTCACCATCTCTTCGCCGAACTAGTGCACCTATACAATTTATCATTGTATTGGGTGTGTTGTGGACATAAGAGACTCTTTGTTATTTGGTTGCAGGGTTGCTTGAGAGAGACCATCTTCATCCTACGCCTCCTACGGATTGATAAACCTTAGGTCATCCACTTGAGGGAAATTTGCTACTGTCCTACAAACATGTGCACTTGCAGGCCCAACAACGTCTACAAGAAGAAGGTTGTGTAGTAGACATCAAGCTCTTTTCTGGCGTCGTTGCCGGGGAGGTGAGTGCTTGAAGGTATATCTTTAGATCTTGCAATCGAGTCTTTTAGTTTCTTGTTTTATCACTAGTTTAGTTTATAAAAGAAAATTACAAAAAATGGAATTAAGTTTGTCTCATACGCTTCACCTTTTTAATATCTTTCGTGAGTATGATGGAAAGGATAATTGTGCTCAAGTGCTAGAAGAAGAAATCTCTAAAATGTTTGGAACTAAATATTTGGATGATGAGCATGATTGCAATGTTGTTAGTACGAATTCTTTGAATACCCATGATGCTAATGATGATTGCACTAGTTATGATGAAAATGCCTCCTATAAACATGTCAATTTTTGTGGAGTGCATGTTTGCAAGAGCACACCAAATAGGGAAGATAGATATTGCAAGAGGCATAAGTATTTAGAAACTAAATTGTTGCAAGAAAGTCTTGATGAGAGTGCTGAAAATTTAAAATATCTTTACCGTAATTGCAATGAACATGGTCATTTAAATATCAAATGCAAATTGTTTCATGACCGAATCGTGTCCAAAAATTGTGATAACTTGATTTCCCTTGCGCATTATAATGAACTAAGTTTGCTTTTGGGTTATGAAGAATTGAAACGTCAAACTAAGCATATTCCAGAATATAACCTTGAGAAATTCCTCGATATTGATCTAGAGAAGGTTTATATGTATTGTGCGGTGAATTGCATTGAAAATCCTTATATTGCCAATTACATAAAGAAAAGAAAACAAATAAAAGATGAAGAGAATACTAATGAAAGGGAAGAGACTTCCCAATATCCTCCTATTATTTCTTATGATGAATCAGGTAACGAGGAGGAGCCTCCTATTCAACCAATCTCATTAATAAGGAGCTCCAAAAAGAGGATTGAACCCACGCATGATGTGGTGAAGAAGAAGAAAAGAAAAAGGAAGAGAGGTAAAAAGATATCTCTCCCAAATAATGCTGCTCCTATTACTATTGTGCCTCATGAAAATATAATTGTGGAAGATAATGATACTTCTGATGATCTTGAAAATCTTTTTGGCACTTGCTTGGAAGAATATAATAATTGCTATACTATTGGTGCTATCCATGCTATTAATTATGAGAGCGATTATGCTTATGATATGAAAAGGCCCAAGCTTGGGGAAGCTATGTTTGATGAGGATGACATATTTGAGAATATATTTGCCGCAATTAATGTTTGTCCCAAGCTTGGGGAAGCTATGATTAATGAAGATGATATTTTTAGTCTCCCAAGTTTTGATATGCAAGTTTATAATGATGATAGCATGCCTCCTACTTATGATAATTATTGTGATGATACATATGCTATAAAAAGTAGTGATTATATTTATAAAACTTGTCATGATTACGATTACCCCTTCTCTGAATATTACCCTTTTAATGTGGAAACAATTTATAATATTCAAGTCTCTTATGATACTCCCACTATCCCGAAAGAGAAGAATTTTGCTTGTGTGGAGAGTAGTAAATTTTCTATGCTTGTAGATCATGAAAAGAATGCTTTAGGTACTGGTTATATTGTTGAATTCATTCATGATTCTACTGAAAATTATTATGAGGGAGGAATATATGCTTGTAGGAATTGCAATTATATCAAGTTTCCTCTCTATGTGCTTAAAATTTTGAAGTTATGCTTGTTTTACCTTCCTATGCAAGTTGATTCTTGTTCCCATAAGTTGTTTGCTCACAAAATCCCTATGTATAGGAAGCATGTTAGAATTAAATGTGCTAGTAATATTCTTCATGATGCTCTCTTTATGTTACAATTCTTATCTTTTATAGTAGCATCATTGAAATCATCATGCCTAGCTAGGGGCGTTAAACGATAGCGCTTGTTGGGAGGCAACCCAACTTTATTTTTGTTACTTGCTTTTTCTTCCTGTTTAGTAATAAATAATTTATCTATCCACTGTTATGATTGAGTTTTTTTGCTTTTAATTAGTGTTTGTGCCAAGTAGAACCGTTGGGAATACTTGGGGAAAGTCTTGTTGATCTTGCTGTAAGAAACAGAAACTTTAGCGCTCACGAGAATTGCTGCCATTTTTATTTGGAGAGTGCTATTTAGTTAATTGTTTTTGCAGATGATTAATAGATAAATTCCTCAGGTCCAGCAATGTATTTGAGAATTTTATGAGTTCCATAAGTATACGTTTGATCCAGATTACTACAGACTGTTCTGTTTTTGACAGATTCTGTTTTTCGTGTATTGTTTACTTATTTTGATGAATCTATGGCTAGTAAAATAGTTTATAAACCATAGATAAGTTGGAATACAGTAGGTTTAACACCAATACAAATAAATAATGAGTTCATTACAGTACCTTGAAGTGGTGATTTATTTTCTTATACTAACGGAGCTTACGAGTTTTCTGTTAAGTTTTGTGTTGTGAAGTTTTGAAGTTTTGGGTAAGGATTCGATGGACTATGGAATAAGGATTGGAAAGAGCCTAAGCTTGGGGATGCCTGAGGCACCCCAAGGTAATATTCAAGGATAGCCAAGATCCTAAGCTTGGGGATGCCCCGGAAGGCATCCCCTCCATCGTCTTCGTTCATCGGTAATTTTACTTGGAGCTATATTTTTATTCACCACATGATATGTGTTTTGCTTGGAGCGTCAATTTATTTTGTTAGGATTTGCTTGCTGTTATTTAGAATAATGTTTTGCATCTTTTATTTTCAATAAAAGTGGCATTGATAGTCTTTACTATGCCTATTTTAGAAGTCCACATGTTGCTGTTTGAAAACAGAAAGTTTACCGCTGTTGCAATAATTCCCTAGAAAAGTAAGAATGTGATAAAATGTCGAAACTTTTTGCATATTAAGCTCTGATAAATTTACTACAGTGGGAATTTTCTTTCATGATTTTTGGAGCTAGGGAAGTATGAATGTTGCTGCATCCTTTACAGACTGTCCTGTTTAGGCAGATTGCTGCTATGTTTGCATTGTTTGCATATGTTTGCTTCCTTAATGATTCTATTTGAGGATAGGACTATTAAATATGCATAGGCATTTAGTATGCAATGTTGAATAATAATTTTAGTGGTTTGCTACAGTAGAGTATGATAAGGTTTTTGCAATGGTTTATACTAACTTATCTCACGAGTCCTTGTTGAGTTTTGTGTGGATGAAGCTTTTGAGATTTAGGGAGACCGTGATATGAGAGGAATTAAGGAGACACAAAAGCTCAAGCTTGGGGATGCCCAAGGCACCCCAAGATAATATTTCAAGAAGTCTCAAGCGTCTAAGCTTGGGGATGCCCCGGTTGGCATCCCACCTTTCTTCTTCAACAACTATCGGTTAGTTTCGGTTGATCCTAAGTTTTTGCTTCTTCACATGATGTTTGCTATTCTTTGAATGTCATTTTATTTTGCTTTGCTTGATGTTTGAATAAAATACCAAGATCTGAAATTATTAAATGTTAGAGAGTCTTCACATAGCTAAATAATCATTTAACTACTCATTGATCTTCACTTAAATCTTTCAGAGTAGTTTTGCTCTAGTACTTCACTTATATCTTTTAGAGCACGGTGGTGGATTCGTTTTATAGAAACTATTGATCTCTCATGATTCACTTAGATTATTTTGAGAGTCTTAAATAGCATGGTAATTTGCTTAAAATCCTAATATGCTAGGTATTCAAGAATAATAAAAATTCTCTTGTGAGTGTGTTGAATACTAAGAGAAGTTTGATGCTTGATGATTGTTTTGAGATATGGAGATGGTGATATTAGAGTCATGCTAGTTGAGTAGTTGTGAATTTGAGAGATACTTGTGTTGAAGTTTGTGATTCCCGTAGCATGCATGTATGGTGAACCGTTATGTAACGAAGTCGGAGCATGAGGTGTTTATTGATTGTCTTCCTTATGAGTGGCGGTCGGGGACGAGCGATGGTCTTTTCCTACCAATCTATCCCCCTAGGAGCATGCGCGTAGTACTTTGTTTCGATAACTAATAGATTTTTGCAATAAGTATGTGAGTTCTTTATGACTAATGTTGAGTCCATGGATTATACACACTCTCACCCTTCCACCATTGCTAGCATCTCTAGTACCGCGCAACTTTCGCCGGTACCATAAACCCACCATATACCTTCCTCAAAACAGCCACCATACCTACCTATTATGGCATTTCCATAGCCACTCCGAGATATATTGCCATGCAACTTTCCATCATTCCATTCATCATTGTCATATTGCTTAGCATGATCATGTAGTTGACATAGTATTTGTGGCAAAGCCACTGTTCATAATTCTTTCATACTTGTCACTCATGCATCATTGCACATCCCGATACACCGCCGGAGGCATTCATATAGAGTCATACTTTGTTCTAGTATCGAGTTGTATCATTGAGTTGTAAATAAATAGAAGTGTGATGATCATCATTCAATAGAGCATTGTCCAAAAAAAAGAGAGGAAGGCCAAATAAAAAAAGAAAGGCCAAAAGAAGGGAAAGGCCCAAAAAAAGAAATTAAATAAAACGGGACAATGCTACTATCCTTTTACCACACTTGTGCTTCAAAGTAGCACCATGATCTTCATGATAGAGAGTCTCCTATGTTGTCACTTTCATATACTAGTGGGAATCTTTCATTATAGAACTTAGCTTGTATATTCCAATGATGGGCTTCCTCAAAATGCCCTAGGTCTTCGTGAGCAAGCAAGTTGGATGCACACCCACTTAGTTTCTTTTTGAGCTTCCATACACTTATAGCTCTAGTGCATCCGTTGCATGGCAATCCCTACTCACTCACATTGATATCTATTGATGGGCATCTCCATAGCCCGTTGATACGCCTAGTTGATGTGAGACTATCTTCTCCCTTTTTGTCTTCTCCACAACCACCATTCTATTCCACCTATAGTGCTATGTCCATGGCTCACGCTCATGTATTGCGTGAAGATTGAAAAGGTTTGAGAACGTCAAAAGTATGAAACAATTGCTTGGCTTGTCATCGGGGTTGTGCATGATGTGAATATTTTGTGTGGTGAAGATGGAGCATAGCCAGACTATATGATTTTGTAGGGATAGCTTTCTTTAGCCATGTTATTTTGAGAAGACATGATTGCTTCCTTAGTATGCTTGAAGTATTACTATTTTCTATGTCAATGTGAAATTTTGTCTTGAATCTTATGGACCTGAATATTCATGCCACAATTAAGAAGAATTACATTGAAATTATGCCAACTAGCATTCCACATCAAAAATTATCTTTTTTATCATTTACCTACTCAAGGACGAGCAGGAATTAAGCTTGGGGATGCTTGATACGTCTCCAACGTATCTATAATTTTTTATTGCTCCATGCTATATTATCTACTGTTTTGGGCAATATTGGGCTTTATTATCCACTTTTATATTATTTTGGGGACTAACCTATTAACCGGAGGCCCAGCCCAGATTTGTTGTTTTATGCCTATTTCAGTGTTTTGAAGAAAAGGAATATCAGACGGAGTCGAAACGGAACGAAATCAACTAGAGAAGTTATTTTTGGAAGGAAATACACCTGATGGAATTGGACCCCACGTCAGAAGATACGGGAGCTGCCCACGAGGGTGGGGGCGCGCCCACCCCCCTAGGGCGCGCCCCCTGCCTCGTGGGGCCCTCGTGGCTCCCCTGACGTACCTCCTGCACCCATATATACCTACGTGACCTAAAACTTCTAGAACACACAATAGATCGGGAGTTCCACCGCCAGAAGCCTCCATAGCCACCAAAAGTCAATCGGGACCCTGTCCCGGCACCCTGCCAGAGGGGGGAACCCTCATCGGTGGCCATCTTCATCATCCCGGTGCTCCCCATGACGAGGAGGGAGTAGTTCTCCCTCGGGGCTGAGGGTATGTACCAGTAGCTATGTGTTTGATCTCTCTCTCTCTCTCTCGTGTTCTTGAGATGATACAATCTTGATGTATCGCGAGCTTTGCTATTATATTTGGATCCTATGATGTTTCTTCCCCCCTCTTCTCTCTTGTAATGAATCGAGTTTCCCCTTTGAAGTAATCTTATCGGATTGAGTCTTTAAAGATTTGAGAACACTTGATCTATGTCTTGCCGTGGATATCTGTGGTGACAATGGGATACCGCGTGCCACTTGATGTATGTTAAGGTGACCAACTTGCGGGTTCATGAACCTAAGCATAGGGGTTGGCACACGTTTTCGTCGTGATTCTCTGGTAGATCTTTGGGGCACTCTTAGGTCCTTTGTGTTGGTTGAATAGATGAATCTGAGATTGTGTGATGCATATCGTATAATCATACCCCACAGATACTTGAGGTGACATTGGACTATCTAGGTGACATTAGTGTTTTGGTTGATTTGTGTCTTAAGGTGTTATTCTAGTACGAACTCTAGGGCTGTTTGTGACACTTATAGGAATAGCCCAACAGATTGATTGGAAAGAATAACTTTGAGGTGGTTTCGTACCCTACCATAATCTCTTCGTTCGTTCTCTGCTATTAGTGACTTTAGAGTGACTCTTTGTTGCATGTTCAGGGATAGTTATATGATCCAATTATGTTATTATTGTTGAGAGAACTTGCACTAGTGAAAGTATGAACCCTATGCCTTGTTTCCTATCATTGCAATACCGTTTACGCTCACTTTTATCATTAGTTACCTTGCTGTTTTTATATTTTCAGATTACAAAAACTATTATCTACTATCCATATTGCACTTGTATCACCATCTCTTCACCGAACTAGTGCACCTATACAATTTACCATTGTATTGGGTGTGTTGGGGACACAAGAGACTCTTTGTTATTTGGTTGCAGGGTTGCTTGAGAGAGACCATCTTCATCCTACACCTCCTACGGATTGATAAACCTTAGGTCATCCACTTGAGGGAAATTTTCTACTGTCCTACAAACCTGTGCACTTGCAGGCCCAACAACGTCTACAAGAAGAAGGTTGTGTACTAGACATCACGGAGGCAGGGAAGACTCAGCCGTTGTTTCCCACGCGGAGGGGAGTACGATTGTACGAGGGTTTACTGGTTCATCTGCCGTCGCCGGAGAATAACAGCAGGTGTGGCTGAGTAGAGGGATGGCTAGGCCAGCGATTGGAGTACGGTGGGTTGGTGAGGCCTACGCGGCAGCAGAGCCGGCTGCGGGGAGGAGGGAGCAGGCAGTCCTGCCGGCGCCTGTTTGAGCGGCTGGAGCAGGAAGAGCAGAGATTGAAGAAGCACGACGGCCGTTGGATGGCCATCCAACAGTCACTGCTTGTGCGTCAACCTTTTTTTAGGAAAGCCTCAAATCTATGGAAAACATCATACAGCCCATTTGCTAATTCTTAAGGTTTTTTTGGAGCCCATATTCTTTTTGTTAGCATTACAGCCCATATTGTGGCCACGGTTACAAATTATACGAAATTTTGCATATTTCTGTGCGGTCCGAACTGTTTTTAATCCCGAAATTCGACTCACATTCAAACTGATTTTAAAAATAAATGTATATCGATATAAAATCCAACAAATTCTCCACGCATAAAAATTAATGTAATTTAAAATCTTGAAATGAAAAAAAAAGATATTTGAAACTAATTGCTGGTTTGATGTGTTTTAAAAATGTACAACCCATTTCTCCTTACTGATGAGCCATTTTCTCGGCTGGCCGAATGAAAGATCTCCTTGTCTTGAAAGATTTGTAGCCCAATAGGCGTGACAAAGCGACTTACTCGGCAAATCACAAAAAAACTGGGCTGTGGCCGTGGACCCAACTGTCAGTCCATTTGTCTTTTTAGTCCATTTGGTGAGCTGGGTGAAACAATGATGTAGCATCTATGTAGCCCATTTAAATCCCATTTGCATTTTTCTCGAAAGCCGCAGACTTGCTGGGCTGGGTGAAAATATCATGTTGGGCTAGACGGAGAAATGTTATAAAAACATAAACACATGATTGCACGTCAGTAAAATCTTTGCAAGCTTATGTACGCAATCACTAGGAGCTAACTTGCCAAGTTATATATAAACAATTATTATTATTATTTTGTAAGAACTTTCAACTTACAAAATAAAATATCATTTTAATTTGATGAGTTAATAGTACGTGGGGTATTATTATTTTTTAGGCTAGACGTGGGACCGTTGAGTTGGTTCTAGGGGAAAGTACTAGGAGAAAACTCAGTTTACATCGAAAAAGAAAGTGGGAGAAAATTCAGAGACCTGCTGGGTCCACCTGAGGAGGGGAATATGTTGGGAGGAAGGAGATTCAAAGCACGGCAGCCGAGTGAACTAGTTTTTTTACGGACAAGTGAACTAGTTTACATACATAAGCAAATTGCCACTAAAAAAAGCAATCAGGTTAATGGGTTCTTAAAAGAAATATTTTGGACAAAACAGATAATTACGACACATAGGCTAATGCATGAAACACTCACATGATAAAGGTGCTTATAAACAGATAAAGTACAACATCTAGACCTTCCCGGCACGCTTGATCATGACGTTGCGACTGTCCGTGTACTCATCGGTTGCGGGAAGCATACACGCCCTCATGTCCAAGATCTACATGTACATGTCGTAGCATGCATATGTGCCCTTGGCCGCGTAGGTTATGTAGGCTAGATTCAGAGGTACCTCCCACGTGTTCAGATCGTCTTCTTTCATGTTGGCGTATCAGGGGTCGATGATGGTCTCAGCGAGGTCAACCACGGAGTCCTTCTCCTGCCCATTGCTGATGATCTTGTATTGCTTCTGGATGTCGACAAGATTGTTGCACCAGATGGCTGAATCGTCGCGTTCTTCCTTCTCTCCACCGTAGCGAAGGTGCAGTCGGCGCTGCCGATGAAACGGGCGAATGCTCCAGAACCTGGTGCAGCCATAGGACTGAGGCGAGGCAGAGCTTCACCGAGTCCATATCGTTGGTGTACATCACATTCAACTTGGTGCAACCATAGGACTGAACGGAGAACTCAAAGGGGAACTCCTTGCTAAAGTCCATATCCAGCAGGCTCACCCCTCGGATCGCCATTGGAGTCTCTTCGAGTGAACGAGTGTGTAGGCGATGGCAGCAGTTCGTTTTTCAGCTCTTGGGGAACTAGATTCAACAGTAAGCTGAGTGTGTACAGGCAACAACAGTTACTACCCCTCCCTCGTCCGCTGCACGCCCGACAGAAGATGCACCCTCGGCCACACGTCGGTTCACGAGCGGGTCTGTATTGGTACTGTAATAACAGGAGTTAGTGGTCACTTTACTTAAATTTAATTAGCTTTAATAGAAATTTGTACTTAAAACAAGCAATGCATTCGCTCGTTCTATCAGTGCCACATGATCAACATGCACAACAATTAGAATTATTATTCTTAGGACGCACATGATCATCACATTTGTCGCACTTTCACAAAAGATAATACTACCGAGTTTGCACTGTTTGTTATGGTTGTTGTCCTCTGCATCATCATGCCGTGTTTCCCAGCTTGCAAGATTCAGAACCAACAAATAAGATCCAAATAATAAGTACAACAAAGATGCCTACACATCTCACTGATTCCCGGCTTGGAAGATTCAGAACCAACCCATTAGAGCCTTTTGATAAAGTGAATATCGGGAATAAATCCATCTTGGCTAGCCATGTCATACAATCGAAGAACTTGGCGAATGCTCTTGACCATCACAACACATGTAGTTGAGTATTCCTGTTTGCACAGCATGTTTGCACAGCACAAACAAGGAGACAGGAGAGCATGATTTCGCTTTAATAGCGGCCTCCTTGAACTCAACCTCTAGCTCTAGTTGGATGAGGTCTGCCTGGAGTTCCATGATTCAATTCATGCGCATTTTTCTGCAGTTCACCTGAAATGAAGCAAAGATTGCATCATTCAGCTAGCAAGAAGTACTTGCTCTTGTGAGCTGGCAGGTTCTTCTTTAGTAGTTGCACTAAAATTGAGGAACATTAAGGTTGGTTGTCCGGCTCAGGTAAGGTGCAACTATAATTTTCTTATCCTTTTGTGCAGTTCCACTAAAAAAAAGTGCCATTGTGGTGACAGTGACGGCTCCATCTTGCAATGGCTAATAAAATGTTGCACGAGATTACCAGCAGAACTTGACAGAGATTTTGGAAACTCCAATCACCATTTTGTGCAGTTCCACCAAAATTGAGAGATGTTGCCCACGTGAAATTTTAGTTGAACTGCACAAGACACTCATTCCAAAAAAGTGTTTTCTGCAGTTCACCAAAAGGTCACAATAGCAACAAGGTGAAATAGATATCCCTATCTGCACAAAAAGATAGAAAGTAAACAGTTGCTGGTCAATAAGAATATACGAAACATATACAAAAAGAAAAGAAGCATCTTAATTATGTCCATGGCAATCACGCAAGGACAATTGAAATTTTAAAATGTCAGCGATGCTTTATGTTACCAGAAGCATTACAACCAACAGTGAGATTCCTCAAATATGGGATTACTTTAATGGTGGCATTGCTTGTTTACCAGACACAGTAAATCAAGAGCAGCTAAAGAGCTAGTTTAAGGGCATGGGACCGTGGGGACACTAGGACACTCAGTAGCGTAAAGGAGCAACTTACTTATCATACTGGGGAAAACAGCAGGAGTGCCATTGTACTATGTGAGGGTAGCAAATCTAATCCTGGAGACCTTTTACTATGTGAGGGCAGCAAATCTAATCCTGGAGACCTTTTACTATGTGAGGGCAGCAAATCTAATCCTGAGACCTTTTACTATGTGAGGGCAGCAAATCTAATCCTGGAGACCTTTTACTATGTGATGGCAGCAAATCTAATCATGGACATACTCTGTTGACTTGTCCACCAGCCGCCACTTTCTATCCTTTTTTCAACCAATAATAGATATGTTCCTTATCCAGTTTGTACCGCGTTTTCCCATTATTTCCATTTTCAACCAAGAGACCGGTTGGGTATCCGGTCTCTACTACTTTCACCATATTATTTCCTCTTTGAATCAAGTCCTAGATTCATGCTACAACTTCCCCCCTTTCTTCGTTGTTTGAACAAAGCCCTAGATTCGAATGCATGAAGTAGCTTTACCTCTAATAATACTAAAAATTTAGGTGGCTTTGGAAGAGCTGATGGGAGTAGAAAAAGATGCACATGCAGACACGTGGGGAGCTAGGGCAGTAGAGCAAGGCCGCTTTCGAAGAACTTATACCTGAGGCTCGCTGGGATGTCGGCGGCGGCAAGTCGGATCTGCGGACAATACGGCAGGGAGGAAGAAGGGTCGGAGGACCTCCCGAGCCGGCCATGTGTCGGAGAGAATGGCACGGGCAGAGGATCGGGCCCCTCCGGCAGCTGTGGGTTTCCTCCCTCGGCGGCGATGACCGCGTGAACGATGCACCTTTTAGTCCTCTACACACACCGGGCGAAGGGATCCGACCGGATCTGTGACCAACAGTGAGCAGAGAGAAAATGTCGCTGCTGCTGTCTTGTTTATATCTGAAGAGGATGAGAGAATGAAGAGATCAACCCTAGTAAAGCAAGCGCTCAGGCCCCTGCGTCCATATATAGTGGAGTGATTATCTTTTTTCTCTCCACAACAAGCGTTTCAATTTGTGTACGTGGCATTAAAGAAAAGAAACTCTCTATTTAAGGTGACTATTGTACGACTCCTACTTACTACTAGTAGTACTACAGTATTGTTCACTTGTGCTCCCCGCCCCTCCATTCATTGAACAACCCCACGGGTGAATAAACATACAATAAGTATTGTATTTATATAGAACGAACAAGCTCGAACTGTTTTCACGTAGTTAAAAGTTGAGGGCGGGGATTTTCCCGGGCAGTACGCGCGGCAGTTTTCGGGTAGGGCCAGAAGACTATTTTTTTTAAAAAAAAAAACTTCGAGACGGCCACATAGCATGGAGCCGGCCCCAACGATTTTAAGCTTACATGCACGGTACACGCTAGCCTAGACTACTATACACATGAAACTGCCACACGAGCGTCCGGGCTATGCTTGGCTCTTCGCCTCTTCGGGAAGTCGAACAATGATGGAATACTACTGCACTGGAGGAGTACTACAGCACGCTTCTGGCCATTTGACACCGATTGAACTGCTGCATGTCCACCGCGTGTGGGAAGAGAGCGTGTAGCGAAAGCTTCTCCTAGTCTTGCCATCCACCACGCTCATGGGCGAGGGAGGGATGCTCCTACCTTTGCATGTATGACAGGTGGGCCCTACAGGTGTGTGGCCAACCTGTCATACAGCCAAAGGCATGTGCAGTTAAGTCCGCGAGGGAGAGGATAATCAAACTTCTCGTTGATGTACGAGTTGACGCGACACATCAAAGCACTGCACTCGATATATTTCAATAATTTGCGTGTGTGACTCCCAGATGCAGAGGCCGGGGGTCATCATCCTCCTTTTCGAGAAAAAATAGACGCGTGTGTGAGAGGACGAGTGTGTGCGTGCACCTCTTCTCTTCCTGTATAACGTACTACTAAACTCAGAGTACAAGTTTTTGTGGGTGGCACGATGGTGCATGCGAGAAGTCCCGAGAGATAGGTTTAATGCATTAGTTGCAATGCATGCATGCATAAAGTACATGCATTGGTCAATTTTCTCTTAATACTTGCATGCAATGATTTAATGCACCTTGGAATCTGAACATGTGTTGGGGACAACCAAATTGAGCCTTATAAAATGGAAAAACTAAAATTTTGATATAAGCCCTATAAAACCGGAAAGGAGGGAGTAGAAAAAGAAGTACTCCATCCGGGAATAGTGCCGCACTTCGAAACTAGAGCCGTCAATAAATTTTGAACTTGCATCTCGTCACATTCCAAATTACTCCACGCTATATTGAATTGCAAACCTGTTCACACCAATCACAACCTAAACGGTTTCCCACTTAGGAGTGTATTAGTACTCGGTTATAAATACTAGTATGCCAAGATGACTGCACATTCCTCCTCAACTCCTCATCACAAAAACAAACAAGTCATTCAGCATCCTTCCCTTGCGTCTGCCATGGCCAGCGTGAGTTCTGGGTCGAGAGATTGCCACCAGGGAGAGGCAAGCATGGAAGCGGAAGCACGAGAGATGTCCCGCCTCGTTGCGAGAGCAGCCGACATGTCCCGTCACGTGCAAGTAGCAGCACAGAGGTCCCGCCATGCCGCTGAAGCAGCACGGAGGTCCCGCCGCGTTGTCGATGTAGCAGACTGGTCCGGCCGTGCCACGGAAGCAGCAGAGATGTCCCGCCGCGCCACGAATGCAGTAGAGATATCCTGCCACGCCGCGGCAGACTGGAAAATTTCTTGCGGGCACGCGACGACTATTATAGGCGCATGCATGCGATCGTCCATAGCCAGACGGATCAGATCACCCGCTCGGCGAGGTTGCGGGATGACATGATAGCCTCGTTTGAACAGGCTACCGGCGTCATCCGGCAACTAAGGGAGGGCAATGAGAGTCTCCGAGCTGAGCGCGACCTGCTGAGGGAGAAGATCGTCCGAAGTGTAGACCTGTAGGAGGAGACTAGTACCTTGTTGAAGAAACTTATGGACGAGAATGACATGCTCCGCAACGAGCGCCAAAGGCTGGTGGTGGAATCTGTGGATGTTCTCAATCGGCGTCTTGAGGACACGAAAGAGCTCATTGCCGCTCGCCGCGGAGACTAGTTTCCTGGTTTCTTTTGATGTAATAATCAGTTTAGGATGTGGATTGTGTCGTCGGTTGTGAAATGTTGGGTGCTAGCGCGGATGTTTGGCCTTTGTTGGCCTCTTGGGATGTTGCGATTTCAATCTGGTAGCTTTTAGTCCTTCGTGTTAGGCTGGAGTTGTGCTGAACTTCTTGTGAATTGTGGTGGTTTTCAGTAATGAAAATCGGAAGGGGCAAGCCCTTCTTTGATAAAAATTTTTTAATCATCCTTATATATTCATCAGTCTTGCTATAAGTCGCAGTAGATGCTATATAGGTCCGTCGGATCTTACATCAAGATCCGTGCTTTCAGATTTTCTGTTTTCTCTCTTAAATCTCAGTCGGGTGAGACATAGCCACGCCATTAAACAGAGGCTCGGGCGCCATTAGTGGAGACCTTGGGAGAGAGGTGGACGGCAGATGGAGGTCAAAGGGCTCTCCTCCCGATAAGCACGCGCAGGGGTTTGATCGCACGCCTCTCGTACTCAAATATCTACCCTGCACGTCGCCTCCTAGCTAATAAAAAAGGGGACGCGTGGCGGCACATAAATGGTACTAGTAAGTAGAACGCCCACGGTTTCAATAATACTTGTGTTTCCGATTGTAACGTGACAGCACTTCTTCCAAAATGACTTTGTTGATTGTTAATGTGTGCGCCTTCGCAAATCGGACTGCAAATTTACCACAGCATGTTGGTGCCATGTCATGGCACCAAGCCAAGTTTTATTATTTTCATGCATGTTTTGGATTTACAGGAATTAAAAAACTAAGTTTCTCAATGTTTCCAACCCAGCCACGATGCCCAGAATTTTGAATTTCATTCCCATTTCTTGCATGGAACCTACAAATTTACCCAAGGACACACATGTGATTTTTCAACCAACTTTGGTGCACTGGAACATGTGCTTGAATTTGAATTATGCACACAAAGGTGACACGTTCCCTCCCAGAACCACGAGCCTTCTTGAGAGAAGCTCCGATTTGCAAGAAGCTTATACCAAAATTTGTTCCTATTCGGCCAATTTTTTTACCACGGCATGGTACTACCATGACATGACACCATGCCAAGTTTCATGATTTTAAAACCAAGTTTCTCAATGTTATCGACCGAGCCATGATGCCCAGATGTTTGAATTTTATTCTCCTTTTTTGCATGGGACCTACTCCCTCCTTCCATCTATATAGGGCCTAATGTGTTTTTCAAGACAACCTTTGACTATTGACAAGATTAATAGCACATGAGATGTATACTATGCAAATTATATTATTGGAAGCTCATTTGACATACAAAATTAAAGGTATGCTTTGTGTAAGTTGCATGTCATATATTATTGCTCTAACATTTGGTCAAAGTTAGCCTCGAAAAATGCATTAGGACCTATATGCATGAGAGGAGTCGACTTCGAGAGAACGTGTTTGTTCAAGAGACACCAAGGAAGACTACTATATATCGATGGTGCATGTAGGCGGGAATTAAACTAAGGGATGGTCTTATTGGTTTCGGGGATATAGGGGAAGAGTGAGAGGCGGGGGGTAGCTAGAAGGAGATTGTTAAGTGTGAGTGTGTGTTTTACCCATCTAGGCGGAAGTTATGTGCACAAAAGAGGAGAACGATTTGATGTGGCATTAGGATTAAGGGTAATTAACTACGTATGGAGACATAGAGACCTTGAACATGCATGTGTGAGAGGTATACATGTATACGTGGGATGTGTGTGTGTGCGCGCGCGATGATCGAGATAAAAGAAAGAAGACATAAGTCATAGGATCAACGACATGGGAGAGACGGATCGGTATGACAATATGCATGCATGTGAGAATGCATGGAACAAGTCCCGACAATTGAGCATGTGTTTTTGTCTTTAAGAGATAGTGGCGTGGGCTGGAGCATGCATCTATGGCGAGCAGAGGGAGTGAGGCGCAACGATTGTGCAAAAGAGACCAACCTATAAATGCATATGTATGGAGAGACATATATAGTGTGGGTGATAGGAAGCAAGACTCCGTGCGAGAAAGAAATGTTGACGGAGAAACTACAGATATATACAGAGATGGAGATGCTAGCTAGAGGGACATCCGCTAGTTTGGGTGTTGGAGATGACCGTCGGGTGGTTCAAAGGGTGAAGTTATATATGTGTGTGAGAGGGCACTTGACTGCATGTAGAGAGAAACATATGTAGTGTGCGTGATAGGAATCAAGAGTGAGGGCGAGAAAGAAGGTTGATGGAGAAACGGATAAATAGAAAGATAAAGATGCTAGCTAGTGTGCATTAGAGATAGGAGTCGAGTGGATCAGAAGGCTGGGTTATGTGTGTGGGTGTGAGAGAGATAGAGAGAGGGTGCGTGTGAGTCACATACAAATAGATATCAGATAGAAATGAGATCCAGAGAGACGGAGTTCTGTGTCTGCGAGAGAGAAAGATATTTCAAGACGAGAGTGATAGCTAGAGAGACATACGAGGGAACGCAAGATATCTCTAGGGAGAGAGGGTGTGTGTGAGCTACATACAAGAGAACAATGGAGAAATATGAGACCCTGGGAGACAGAGTTTGTGTTTGTGTGTGAGAAAGAGATATTGATGAGGAAGAGTCGTAGGTTCTCATATCTAAGGAGCGAAAGACATCTCTATATGAGGGGTGTGCGAGTGGCACACATGGGAATAGTAGAGAGAAATGAGACCCCGGGAGACAAAGTTTTGTGTTTGTGTGAGAGAAAGAGATTCCACATGGAGAATCATAGTTAGAGACACATAGCAGGGAGTGAGATATACTTAGAGAGAGATAGAGTGATGAAGGTCGAGGGAGAGAGTACTGTCAGTGTGTTACGAAGATAAAAGATCATTGTCGACATACAGGTAGCACGAGAGATACCTGAGAGACGATGAACGCGTATAGGTCCAGAGGGATAGTCCTATATAAGCATGAGTGATAGCTATATGAGACGAATATCTGGATTAAAGGGGATTCAAATATTTAAACTGGAGATCACGACATCGATAATATCATAACGCAAATTGGTGTATCAAACATGCATATTCATTTGAATTTGGGCACACGTGTAATGTTATATAGTTTATCAATATTGGTGATCCATAGATTCTTCAATTACAAACAATGCATGGTTTATATGAAATTAATGTCTAAACGGGATTACACTATATGTTGCGTGTGTGAAACACATTATACATGTTTGAGAAGTAAAAAAAACCGCATGAAACACACATTAATTGGAGACAGTTAGCGAGGAATGCATACATTGGATTTCAACATAAAGTGGTTTCAAATATTTGAAAATCCAAATTGATGGATACAACCTTATGAATCTGAGATCATGCCATTTGTAAACCATATTTATGTATAAATGGTGTTGTGCTTTTGAAAGTATATATAAAAAATGATGTATATAGAATGTAATTCCAATTGAAAATGGATCCCGCCCGAAAAAATAGAATACAAACGGGATTCGAATTGAGTTGGCACGGTAAACGTGCACTCTGCAAAATTTGAACGAAGCGGGGAAAGTCGCAGTAACCGCCCGGAACCAAAATCTGCGAGATGGAAATCACTGCTGCCTATCCCTGCCACGCAAAGCCTACATGCTGGATTTCTATAGGTTTCGATAGGGGTAGGTTTGTAATTTCACCCAAACGTGACGTAACCTCCTCTCACCTGGATTCATACACGGTGGGCGCCAAAACACAGTGTGTCCTCGGCCGAAATCGACTCCCTCTCCGATTCATATTCATACACGGTGGGCGCCAAAAACAAACTCTCGTCGGCAAATATTCGGTGTATGCGAGATTACCGTCCTATCCCCGACCGACTAGTGTTGTTGTGATGTAGTAGAAATTTGAAACGGGGGCTAAGTTTGTAAATTTCCTTGCATTTGAGACAAGCGCGCCCTGAATACATGGTTCCCCCTTCCTCTCTACCTCCCTTTTCCCCATTCATACTCCGTGGGCGCCAAAACACCCTCTCCACCCCACTCTCCTCCGTCCGCCGCCGTCCGCCACCCCATCCACCGCCATCCTCCTCCACCATGCCGGAGCTGATACCCCGACGCCGCCGTCCATTACAAGAGACCGACCTCTCTCATCCACGGCTTCGGACCGGGATCCTTGCATCCCGTCCTCTCGCTTCATCCCCGCCGTCGTCCACCTTGTCGGCGCCGCTCCTACGACCATCTCGTCCACCGCGCCCCGCCGCCACCCTCTACCCTCCTAGATCTGCTTCCACGCCGCCGACAGCCATCGCTACCGCAGCACCGTCAAATTCTCAGCAGATGCGTACACGGCGCCGCACCAGAGGCGGTACTCTTTCGTATCTGCTCAACTTATTTATCGCAACAAGAAAATAGATCGCCACTGCTTTACTCTGATTTCTTGTCTTGGTTGCGAAGTTGCCTTTGTCCAGTTTGCACCTTCAGATCCACCATGGCATGCTCAACACCATACTCGCAATGCTTATGGTTTTCCCCTTTTATATTCCACACTAGTTAAATCACAGTAGACTAAATTTGAAAATTGGGTCAGTCGATTTTTCAGAGCTCGCCGGAGTTCTCCGGTGCGATTGAAGGGGCTCGGGTGGTCGTGGGGCCTCGCCGAACGAAGAAAACTCGATGCGGCTGGGGGTTGGGGTGGGGGTGGGGGTGGGGGTGGCGGAGGAACATAGGCGGTGGGGGCCGGTGGTCCGACCGGCGGCCCGTGCGGTGTTCTGTATGGGAAGAATCAGAGACGAAGAAGAAGAAGAAGAAGAAGAAGAAGAAGAAGAAGAAGGGTTAGGAGACGTAGGATCTTCATCCAACCGCCTGAAATGGTCGAGAGACAGCTAGGAGTTGCATTCTTAATGCGCTCTGGTTCATCATGTGTGGGCACTGCGCAACCAACATTTTATTATCCAAAATCTGCTTGCTCTTCTTTACCATGTTCCTCTTCCATTCTTCTTTAATATGTACTCTCTCTCCGTTCCTAAATACAAGTCTTTGTATAGATTCCACCATGGACTACATATGAAGCAAAATGAGTGAATCTACACTCTAAAATGTACCTGGATACATCTGTATGTGATCCATAGTGGAAATCTCTACCAAGACTTATATTTTGGAACGGAGGGAGTATGATAGTAGTACAGTATGTTCCTTGTACTGAAGATGAGCAGGGACATTTGCAGTGTAGAGGTCTATACGGTCGGTTGTGATGGACACTTTGAGCCTCTTTGATTCGTAAGATCTTGTAAACATAGGAATAGGATTTGTAGTGGCCTGCCCACTTGAATCCTATAAGAATAGCAAGGAAATGGGGGGAGCTGTGTCGCCTTTGAGAGTTACAGTGATATTAACAGTACCGCACCTTCACTTGAAGAGAGCTGGTATCCGAAGCCTTTCTAGCCGTACCGGCAATACTAGCACATATATTCCAGCAAGTTCCACTTTGCTAATTTTACTCTGATGCTTAAGGTTTTCCCGTTATATCTACACTATGATCTGTGTAGCTGCTTTGTGTCGCACTAGCAGCAGTCCACTCTTGAAGCTAAACACTGCAATGGCTTACAAAATTGGCACCAAGTCATTGAGTGCCATTCTGGATGCAATGAAGCTCATATGCTCCCCACCTGTTGATTCTTGTTCAGAATATCATCCTAATGACTATTCTAACCTCGAGGAGTCAAAGGCAAATGGCCTGTCCTGTTCACCCATCAAGGTGCCTGTTCTAATTTGGCAATGTTTTATTGATTGCGGGATCTTGCATATGTTGTCTTGCATTTCTTCTACTTTGTTGCACCGCCATCTGCTTAGTTTACTCATCATATATGTCGAGATGCCATGCCCATCCATTATCAATACATATTCCATCTGTCATCATACCATGTTTTCCACTCAAATGTTGTTCTTGTGCATCAGACATCTAAAAGGAAGAGGGTGATTGCCGAACCTGAAGGAGCACCAGCAAAGTCCTTGAAAAACGTGGTGGTGCCGGAGAAATCAGACAGCACCCCACTTATATTGGCTGTACAACCAGTGACACAAAACGTAGGACCGACTCCAGCAGATTGTACCCATATTTCACTGGCCACACCACTAGCCCCACCACACAGGACCTACACTCCAGCAAAAGGTATACCGATTTCATTTGCCATAGCACTAGCTGTACCATAGAAAAATCCCACTCCAGCAAAAATTACAACAAGTCCACTGGCCGAAGACCTATCCCAACTGCAGAGACGGCCAATTCCTGCAGATTGGAACCCCATTCCATTTATTCCCAGTTTAAAAGGCAATGCTTTCAATGTTGTTAGGGACTACGTGCATATATTCCCATCATGGGAAGATTATTGTGAAGACAAACACCATTTTCACATCTTCCTGTCCAACTTACGTGTAAGTGCTATTATTCATGGTTATTATTTTCCTGTTTTCTGCTGATTGAACACATGAATGATTTACATTACATTGTTGTAACTAGGCGAGGGTCAATCTGGATAGTCATGACGAGCAAAGCTTGCTTGTGCTTTTCAAGGAAGCATTGCAGCAGTATTGGTGTTACCTGAGGAAATCATACTTTGATGGCAAGTCTATAAACGAATTTCTGGTGAAGTCTCATGTGCTAAATTTAGAAGACATTGAATGGAAAACCCTTTTTATGCACTGGTCTCGTTCCCAGGATGAGGTAATGTCTATGAAATCACATGACAATTTGAACTTCTACTTTTCTGCATGTGCCTTACGGATCTTTTTTGCAGGAAATCTGCTCGAAGAATAATTCCGGTTTGACAAGAACGATAGGATATCGCAAATATGCTGCCACTGCTTTGCTCTTGTTAGTACTTGTTGTCCTGTATCACTGTACTTGCATAATACCCGGTTCATTAAGTGACAGCAGTATGCATGATAGCTTGCTTATCAATTGTTCGCTCCAAATTATCTAATCTGTATAAATGGTTACATTAGTGTAGAATATATCCAATGCCAATGTTTTTTTAGCTCTGCATTGTTCTTGTAAGTACATGATGTCCTTTATCAGTGTACTTATAATGACAGGTAGTTGTTCATGTACCATCACTCTGCAACTTATTTTCCTTTGCCCTCCATTTTCTACACATCAGATCTATATTTACTCTTACCATAAGGTTGGTACTGAAGAAGTTTAGCTGTGCATTGCTCTTGGTTGTACCTTTTGCCTGTATCGCTGCACTTACATTTATAGCTACTTGGTTATGTAGCATCACTCTTCATCTTATCTTAAATATTCTCCATTTTTTGTATATTATCACATCTATATTTACTCTTAACAAAATGTAGAATAAAGGCAATGCTTTTGAAGAAGATTCTGTGGTAAACTTCTTGAATTGCCCCCCATCAGCATGGACAAGGCCTTTATAGAGCCTGTCTTCACCACTAATGTAAGTTTGTCCATCTCAAGCCTTCAAACTTTGTTGTATATATTTGGTTAGGCATGACTGCAACAGCTATTTATTTTTGGTGTTTGCATCAAATTGCTTGTTTAAAGTTTATTATGTAGTTCATAAACAAAAGTTTGTCCTTTCTCAATTTAAGTTTTCAGTTGTACAACCAACTTCCTTCTTCATACCATGTAAATTAAACTATACAGAGCAAGTGATCTTCTTTTGCACTGCATGTATGCTTCTGTTCTTCATCCGTAATCCAGTGGTGTGGTGAACCTACCCACCACAGCAAAATGTCATATTCTGCAATGTCTTAACTATGAACAATGTCATATCATTCTACTATTATTTAAACTATCTCTTTATTTGCCAATCTGAAATGGTATAAATTGAAAGCACACTAACCATTGATACTTATGAGTTCTTGATCTGTAATCCAGTGGTGTCGTGAAGCTGCCAACTCCTTCACAATGTCATTTCCTGCTATGTCTTGACCTGAACAATACCATATTGTGTTAATGCAAATTTAAACTGTGTCACTTTATTCGTCAGTAAGAAATGTGATGAATTGTCAGCACTGATACTTTTATGTGCAAAACCTGTCATCTGTCTGCTTGTTTATCTTTCAGAGTGAGGAAGATATAAGTGTTGAACAAGCGCAGTCTCATCATCTTGCTCAGCTGCTTGCACTGCAGCTCCCCAGCAGGGCTAACCTTTCTTGAACTCTATTGAAGTGCTGTCGGTTTTGTATATTATTTTGTCGGCGTGTTTATTTGCACTGGTGGCGATCTTTGATGCCCAGTGTGTGTAATCTGCTGTCTGCTTGTGCTTTATTATCATAGTGGCGAACTTTGATGCCCAGTGGATGTAATATGCCGTAATTTCTTTATTGTATAGTATAGGTTTTTTCTTATTCACGATGCTGCAGTTATTTTACTGTATATATATCCTGTCTTCACAGTAAACCGGCCAAACCGTAAAATTACGATACATAATCGGGCCATCATGCAATCACGATGTAGGTTGGGCCTGAAATGTGCCGATCAGCTCACGGGCCAGCAACAGCCCGAAATGAACCCCGACCCATGATTGTGCTAATCAAATCACGGGCTTTTAACAGGCCAAAAAATTGTCTCGGTCCTTGTATGGCCCAATCAAATATCGGCTGCGAGCAGGCTGGATGCAAAACGGGCCGTAGTTAGGCCCAACTATATGACGGGCTTTTAACAGGCTGAAATTAATATAGGGCCGAAATGTTAAACGGGCCCTTAACAGGCCAAAACTAATATCAGGCCGAATTACTAAGTGGGCCTTTAGCAAGTGGGCCCAAAAGCATAGTGTCCAGTTGACGGGCCGAATCCGATATGGGCCATAATTAGGCCCAAAACCTCTTAAAGGGTCGGACCTGATCTGAGTCGTAATTTGGCCCAGAACGTGGTAGGCTTTTAACGGGCCGGATCTCATATGGACCACTATTAGGCCCGAAGCGTGACATGCCATTAATAGACCGGATCAAATATGGGCCGGCATTTGGCCCAAAACATGGCAGCCAGTTAACGGGCCGGCCTACTAGGGTCCTCAAAATCTTGTGGGCCTACAGCTGGGCCGGCCCATTAATGTCGGCGAAATCTCATGGGCCTTTAGCTAGGCCGTCCCATTATGATCCGCAAGAATTTTGTGGGCCTTTACCTGGGCCGGCCTATTATGGCAAACGAAAATCTTGTGGGCCTTTACCTGGGCTGGCCCATTATGGCCCGTGAAATCTTGTGGGCCATTAGCTGGGCCAGCCCATTATGGTCCGCAAAATCTCGTGGGCCTTTAGCTGGGCCGGCCCCTTATGGTCCGCAAAATCTCGTGGGCCTTTAGCTGGGCCGGCCCCTTATGGTCCGCAAAATATCGTGGGCCTTTAGCTGGGCCGACCCATTTAAACTTGTTGGGCCGTGCCACGTGTCGACGTATCATAGGCGCATTATGTCCAGTGAGTGGAGGACATTTGTCCCGGCGATGAGCCGACACATGTTTCCTCTAGCCAATGATGATTTTACACATGGAAAATCCCCATTGGTCGGGGCTGTTAACGGGTTATCGGATCCAAAACCCGACCCGATAGCTTAACGGCGTTCCGTTAAGGTGGATGCCATGTGTTGGTCACCCTTGACGAAAGCACTTC
The DNA here is from genome assembly GCF_002162155.2 of Triticum dicoccoides. NCBI lineage: Eukaryota > Viridiplantae > Streptophyta > Magnoliopsida > Poales > Poaceae > Triticum > Triticum dicoccoides. Next base: position 485,421,782 of record NC_041392.1, on the reverse strand, counting down.
TGTGATGCGCGATTTACCGTCATGGAAGTGGACACTTCCGTGATGATAATTTTGGTAATGTCATGGAACACTTCTACGACAGCACAGGTATGACTATCTTGATTTTGTCATAAATTTGTCATGGATGTACATGCATGACAAAAAAGCGACCTACTGTGACAAACACGTATCATCATGGAAGTGTATTTTTTGTAGTGAAGGCCCTTCATAGAGGGAAGTAGGGATTTGTAGAGGTGCCAGAGCTCAAAACGAAAAAATTAAGAGATAAAAACATTTTAGGAGGTGTATCCATCCCACCAACGAAAACGACTTAAGAGTTCCCAATACTTTCCATGCATAGATATATCATAGGTGGTTCCCAAATAGAAAATAAAGTTTATTCCTTTTTCCACCATACTTTCACTTTCCATGGCTAGCCGTATCCACAGTTGCCCTCCATACCAACACTTTCCAAGGAATTTATTATTTGAAAACATAAGGTAAATTCAATTATTTTTTTGCATTTCGGGACTGGGCATCCCTAATACCTTTGCCTTACTCTCGTGCAATGACAACTGAATAAACACTCATCTTGAGAATAACACATCTAGCATGGAAAATATTAGCCACCCCTCACCGCTCCGCGAGCGAAACAAACACACAAAAGAGAAGTTTGTTTTGAAAATTAGAGATGGCACATGCAAATTTGCTTAGAACGGCAAAAGAATACCGCATATAGGTAGATATAGTGGACTCATGTGGCAAAACTGGTTTAAGGGTTTTTGGATGCACAAGTAGTGATCATACTTGGTGCAAAATGAAGGCTAGCAAAGGATTGGGAAGCGACCAACTAAGAAATGAATAATCTCATAAGCAAGCATTAAGCATAATTAACACCGAATAATGCACCAGAAGTAGGATGTAATTTCATTGCATGACTATTGACTTTCGTACTTGCATAGGGAATCACAAACCTTAACACCAATATTCTTACTAAAGCATAATTACTCACTAACATAGCTCACATATCACATCATCATATCTCAAAACTGTTACTAAGAATCAAGTTTATTTTGTCCAATGATCTTCATGAAAGTTTTTATTATATCCTTCTTGGGTATCTATCACTTTGGGACTAATTTTCATGTGTTGCTTTTGACAAGCTCCAACAAATATAAGTGAAGATCATGAGCATAATAAATTTTCTTTCCCACAAATTAATTTAAGTGAAGCAAGAGAGAACTTCTTGAAAATTTAACTAAATCTAAAATAAATATAAGTGAAGCAAGAGAGCATTTATTCAAAAAATACTAAAGTACACCGTGCTCAAAAAGATATAAGTGAAACACTAGAGCAAGTCCATAGCTCATAAAAATTTAAGTGAACCATAGAGAGCAATTCTAACAAGTCATGCCATAATTTGGACTCTCTCAAATAGGTGTGTCCAGCAAGGAATGATGACTTAAAACACAAAGTAAAATAAGCAAAGACTCATATCATACAAGATGCTCCAAGCAAAACACATATCATGTGACGAATAAAAATACAGTTTCGAGCAAAATACCGATGATCGTTGGAAGAAAGTGGGGATGCCACTCGGGGGCATCCCCAAGCTTAGTTGGTTGCTCATTTTTGGATAATAGCTTGCGATGCCGGGGCATCCCCAAGCTTAGGCTCTTCCATCCTTCCTTCATCCATCATAAGATAACCCAAAACTTGAAAACTTCAATCACACAAAACTCAACAAAACCTTCGTGAGATCCGTTAGTATAAGAATAATAAATCACTACTATAAGTATTGTATCAAACCTATTCATATTTTGTTTTTGTATTATATCTACTGTATTCCAACTTTTCTATGACAAAACTCATCAAATAAAACCATAGAGCCATAAAAATAAGCACACAACACAAAGAAAACAGAATTTGTCAAAACAGAACAGTTTGTAGCAATCTGGCTATTTCGAATACTTGTGTAACTCCAAAATTTCTGAAAAAATAGGACGACCTGAGCAATTTGTTTGTTGATCTACTGAAAGTGGAATTGGTATTTTATCGTTCTCTGGTAAAAAATGAAAATTAATTTCGTGAGCGTAAAAGTTTCTGTTTTTTCAGCCAGATCAAACAACTATCACCCAAGAAGATCCTAAAGGCTTTACTTGGCACAAACACTAATTAAAACATAAAAACACAATCATAACAGTAGCATAATTATGTTAACACACAAAAATAGGAAAAAAGCAAAAATAAAATTTATTCATTGGGTTGCCTCGCAACAAGCGCTATAGTTTTATGCCATTAGCTAGGCACAAGGCAATGATCTAAGTTTTGTCATCTTTGGTTCGAGATCCATAAGATGCCCTCATGATTGATTCATAAGGTGGCTTAATTCTAGTTCTAGGAAATGTTCCATACCCTTCCTCAAGGGAAATTGGAACTTAATATTGCCTTCTTTCATATCAATCACGACACTGATAGTGCGCAAAAACGGTCTACCAAGAATAATTAGACAAGATGGATTGCAATCAATATCAAGAACAATAAAATCTATGGGCACATAATTCCTATTTGCAAGAATAAGAACATCATTAATTCTTCCCATACACTTTTTAATAGTAGAATCCACCAAGTGCAAATTCAAAGAACATTATTCAAGATTAGTAAGACCAAGCACATCACATAAAGATTTCGGAATTGTAGAAACACTAGCACCCATGTCACACAAAGCAAAACACTCATAATTTTTAATCTTGAATTTGATAGTAGGTTCCCATTCATCATGCAATTTTCTAGGAATTGAAACTTCTAATTCCAATTTTTGTTCAAGAGCATTCATCATAGCATCAATAATATGTTTAGTAAAAGCTATGTTTTGTTCATAAGCATGGGGTGAATTTATCATGGATTGCAACAAAGAAATACAATCAATCAAAGAGCAACTATCATAATTAAAGTCTTTGTAATCCAAAAGAGTGGGCACATCACTAGTTAAAGTTTTGACCTCTCCAAAGCCACTTTCATCAATTTTCTCAACAAGATTTTCACCCTCCGGAATATTGGGACGCCTTCTTCCTAAAGTTGACTCTTCTCCAGTCCCTTTTTCATCAATATTAACTTTACTGAACAAGGAATCAATAGAATAAACACCAATCATTTTAAGATCTTCATCACTTTTGCCTTCTAATGAGATTGATTTAGCGTCCATTTGATTTACTATGGTAGCTTGTGCATCGGATATTTTTCCTAGCAAACTTTCGGCAAAAGCATACTTAGATTGGAGATTGGAAACTTCTCTACTGATATCATCAAGTTGTTTTGTAATAGCATCAAGCACAACGGAGTGCTCCTTAAGTTCTTCAGTAAAATACTTATTATGCTCAAATTGTGTAGTCATATATTCCTTAGTACTTTTCTCAATTTCAAGCAAAATATTTGGGTAAGGAACATCATAATATTTTCTTTGAGGCATCATGACTACGCAAACAAGAGTGCACACAAAAACAGATATGGCAAGAAAACGGCAAGCAAAAAGAGAGGTGAATAAAATGGCAAATTGTTGTGAAGTGGGGGAGATGAAAATGAGAGGCAAATGGCAAATAATGTAAATTGCAAGGAGATGAGATTTGTGATTAGGAAGCTGTTATATGTTGAAGATCCTCCCCGGCAATGACGCCAGAAATTCCTTTTGATGTCGCTTGAAGCTATGCCCGTATTTCCTCAAAGTGAAAGGGATGATGCAGCACAGCGGTGGTAGGTATTTCCCTCAGATATGAAACCGAGGTTATCAAACCAGTAGGAGAACCAAGCAACACAACGTAAACAGCCCCTGCACACAGATAACAAATCCTCGCAACCCGACGTGTTAAAGGGTTGTCAATCCCTTTCCGGTAACGGTGCCAGAAATTGGTGCGTGACGGGAAAAAGTTGTAACGGATTGCATAATTGATCGCAAATAAAATAAAGTGCAGCAACGTATTTTTGTTTTTTTGGATTAATAGGTCTGAAAATAAAAGCAAATAAAAGTAGATCACAAAAGCAAATATATGAGAAAGAAGACCCGGGGGCCGTAGGTTTCACTAGTGGCTTCTCTCGAGAAAAATAACAAATGGTGGGTAAACAAATTAGTGTTGGGCAATTGATAGAACTTAAAATAATTATGACGATATCCAGGCAATGATCATTATATAGTCATCACGTCCAAGATTAGTAGACCGACTCCTGCCTGCATCTACTACTATTACTCCACACATCGACCGCTATCCAGCATGCGTCTAGTGTATTAAGTACATGGAGAAACGGAGTAATGCAATAAGAATGATGAAATGATGTAGACAAGATCTATCTATGTAGAGATAGACCCCATCGTTTTATCCTTAGTAGCAACGATACCTACGTGTCGTTTCCTTTTCTGTCACTTGGAACAAGCACCGTAAGATCAAACCCACTACAAAGCACCTCTTCCCATTGCAAGATAAATAGATCAAGTTGTCCAAACAAAACCCAAATATCGGAGAAGAAATACGAGGCTATAAGCAATCATGCATATAAGAGATCAAAGAAACTCAAATAACTTTCATGGATATAAAAAGATAGATCTGATCATAAACTCAAAGTTCATCGGATCCCAACAAACACACCGCAAAAGAGTTACATCATATGGATCTCCAAGAGACCATTGTATTGAGAATCAAGAGAGAGAGAGATGAAGCCATCTAGCTACTAACTATGGACCCGAAGGTCTACAAAGAACTACTCACGCATCATCGAAGAGGCACCAATGGAGGTGGTGAACCCCATCTGAGATGGTGTCTAGATTGGATCTAGTGGTTCTAGACTCTGCAGCGGCTGGATAAATATTTCGTCGACTCCCCTATGGTTCTGGGATTTTTGGGGTATTTATAGAGCAAAGAGGCGGTCCGAGGGGCACCCGAGGTGGGCACAACCGACTAGGGCGCGCCTGGGCCTCCTGGCGTGCCCTGGTGGGTTGTGCCCCCCATGGGGCACCCCCAGGCGCAGCCAGGGCCTGTTGTGTTCCTTTTGGCCCATAAAAATTCTCCGTGACTCCGTCTGATATTGATTTTCTGCGACGTAAAAAACACGGGAAAAACAAGAACTAGCACTTGGGACTATGTCAATAGGTTAGTACCAAAAAATGATATAAAATGATTATAAAACATCCAAGATTGATAATATAATAGCATGGAACAAAAAAATTATAGATAAATTGGAGACGTATCAGATATCAATTGAAAGTGCGTTATATAGACTAGAGGGGGGTGAATAGGCGATTTTTACAAATTCGTCACTAAGGAATTTCAGGGTGAGGAAATTCCTAAGCAACGAACTACTTAGCAGCAGAATAGGTACTCAGAAGTAAGTATAACAAAGCAGTAGCACATTCAACATGATCAAATGAAAACAAGCAATGAGTACAGAAAGCGTAAACACATGATAAGCAGGCTGAAGACAAACTGACTAAAGAATTTGAACTAGGAAATTGAGAAAGTCTTTGGTCAAAGTCTTCAAACAGTAACGATCAAGTACAACAACACAATATTGAGGAAATGAAAGGGTTGAGGAAATAGAACCAGTTAGCTCGGTGAAGACAATGATTTGGTAGACCAGTTCCAACTACTGTGACAGTAGTATGTCTGGTTGGAGTGGCTAGGTATTTAAACCTGAGGACACACAGTCCTGGACACACATTCCTCACCGTATTCTCGTTGAGCTAAGGTCACACAGACCTCGCCCAATCACTCGTGGTAAGTCTTCAGGTGACTTCCAAACCTTCACAAACTCGGTCACTCAGCGATCCACAATTTCCTCTTGGATGCTCTAGACCATGACGCCTAACCGTCTGGAAGATGCACAGTCTTCAAAGGTAACAAGTATTGGTTCCACACAGGAACAATCTCTTCAGTGATGCTCAATCACTTTGGGTTTGTAGGTGTTTGGTTTGGGTTTTGGGTTTTTTCTGACTTGACGATTTTCTCTCAAAGTCCTTGGAGGATGGGATGCTCTCAATGACAAGTGTCAGTTTCTCATGGAGCAGCCAACCAACTAGTGGTTGTAGGGGGCGGCTATTTATAGCCTAGGGAGCAGCCCGACATGATGAGACATAAATGCTCTTCAATGATATGACCGTTAGGTGGGTAGATATTTTGGGACAGCTGGCGCATAGCACAACAACAGTCGGAAATTTGAGGTATCAAATTCCTCAGGGCTATCATGTTCCTCACTTGTAGGCAATCCGCAGTGGCGAATTCCCAACTACTCAGTCAGAACAAATTCCTCAGAGACCAGAAGATCTTCATCTCTATCACTGAAGAAATTGACTGAACTGTATGAGATTTCCAATGGCTTCACTCAAAAGGATTGGTAGGTGTAGGATTTTGAGATGAGCATCACTTGGAAACTTTTTCTTAGTTTTACCTCGACCCCCTTTAACAGTACGATGTTTCCTATGACTCAAGAAAGAGAAAATGAAACTACGAAAACAAAAGTCTTCAAGCTTCATATTCCTTGCATGAATATCAAGTCTTCAGGATCACACCAATTTCTTCACTTTCAAAGTCTTCAGAAAGCCAAAGTCTTTAGTTGAAGACATTCATTTTTAGTGGCCGACTTTCTCTATAAATATCAAACTCCTCATAGACTTATAGACCTGTGTACACTCACAAATGCATTACTCCCTTAACCTATAAGTCTTCAATACACCAAAATAACTAAGGGGCACTAGATGCACTTACACCACTGCCCCCGTATATAAAGGAGGGGAGGGGAGGCCGGCCGGCCCTAGGCACGCGCCAAGTGGGGGTGTCCCACTAGGACTCCTAGTCCTAGTCGGCTCCCCCTTCCTTCCAACGGAGAGGGGAAAGGGGAAAGAGGGGGAGAGGGCGAAGGAAAGGGGGCCGCGCCCCCCCCCCACCCCTTGTCCAATTCAGACTGCTATGGGGAGGGGTGCCACCTCTTGTGGCCTGCCTCCTCCTCGCCACTATGGCCTGCTACCTCTTGAGCACTGCGTTGGTTTTCCCTTGAAGAGGAAAGGGTGATGCAGCAAAGTAGCGTAAGTATTTCCCTCGGTTTTTGAGAACCATGGTATCAATCCAGTAGGAGGCCACACACGAGTCCCTCGCACCTACACAAACAAATAAAATCCTCGCAACCAACGCAATAAATTGGTCGTCAATCCCTTCACAGACACTTAAGAAAGTGAGATCTGATAGATATTATAAGATAATATTTTTGGTATTTTTATGATAAAGATGGAAAGTAAATAAAGGGAAATAAAAACGGCACCAAAAATAGCTTGTTAACGGGAGATTAATATGATGGAAAATAGACCCGGGGGCCATAGGTTTCACTAGTGGCTTCTCTCGAGAGCATAAGTATTATGGTGGGTAAACACATTACTGTTGAGCAATTGACATAATTGAGCATAGTTATGAGAATATCTAGGTATGATCATGCATATAGGCATCACGTCCGAGACAAGTAGACTGACTCCTGCCTGCATCTACTACTATTACTCCACACATCGACCGCTATCCAGCATGCATCTAGAGTATTAAGTTCAAAGGAACAGAGTAATGCTTTAAGTAAGATGACATGATGTAGAGGGATAAACTCATGCAATATGATATAAACCCCATCTTGTTATCCTCGATGGCAACAATACAATACGTGCCTTGCTGCCCCTACTGTCACTGGGAAAGGACACCGCAAGATTGGACCCAAAGCTAAGCACTTCTCCCATTGTAAGAAAGATCAATCTAGTAGGCCAAACCAAACTGATAATTCGAAGAGACTTGCAAAGATAACCAATCATACATAAAAGAATTCAGAGAAGATTCAAATATTGTTCATAGATAAACTTGATCATAAACCCACGATTCATCGATCTCAACAACACAACGCAAAAGAAGATTACATTGAATAGATCTCCACGAGAATCATGGAAAACTTTGTATTGAGATCTAAAGAGAGAGAATAATCCATCTAGCTAATAACTATGGACCCAAAGGTCTGAGGTAAACTACTCACACATCATCGGAGAGGCTATGGTGCTGATGTAGAAGCCCTCCGTGATCGATGCCCCCTCCGGTGGAGCTCCGGAAAAGGCCCCAAGATGGGATCTCAAGGTACAGAAGGTTGCGGCGGTGGAATTAGGTATTTGGCTCTGTATCTGGTAGTTTGGGGGTACGTAGGTATATATAGGAGCAAGAAGTACATCGGTGGAGCAACATGGGCCCCACGAGGATGGAGGGCGCGCCTAGGGGGTAGGCGCGCCCCCTACCTCGCGCCTTCCTGGTAGCTTTCTTGACGTAGGGTCCAAGTCCTCTAGATCGCGTTAGTTCCAAAAATCACGTTCCCGAAGGTTTCATTCCGTTTGGACTCCGTTTGATATTCTTTTTCTGCGAAACTCTAAATAGGCAGAAAAAAACAATTCTGGGCTGGGCCTCCGGTTAATAGGTTAGTCCCAAAAATAATATAAAAGTGTATAATAAAGCCCAATAATGTCCAAAACAGAATATAATATAGCATGGAACAATCAAAAATTATAGATACGTTGGAGACGTATCAAGCATCCCAAGCTTAATTCCTGCTCGTCCTCGAGTAGGTAAATGATAGAAACAGAATTTTTGATGTGGAATGCTACTTGGCATAATTTCAATGTAATTCTCTTAATTGTGGTATGAATATTCAAATCCGAAAGATTCAAGACAAAAGTTTAATATTGACATAAAAATTATAATACTTCAAGCATACTAACTAAGCAATTATGTCTTCTCAAAATAACATGGCCAAAGAAAGTTATCCCTACAAAATCATATAGTCTGGCTATGCTCCATCTTCACCACACAAAGTATTTAAATCATGCACAACCCTGATGACAAGCCAAGCAATTGTTTCATACTTTTGGTGTTCTCAAACTTTTTCAATCTTCACGAAATACATGAGTGTGAGCCATTGACATAGCACTATATGTGGAATAGAATGGTGGTTGTGGAGAAGACAAAAAGAAGGAGAAGATAGTCTCACATCAACTAGGCGTATCAACGAGCTATGGAGATGCCCATTAATAGATATCAATTTGAGTGAGTAGGGATTGCCATGCAACAAATGCACTAGAGTTATAAGTATATGAAAGCTCAACAAAAGGATCTAAGTGGGTGTGCATCCAACTCGCTTGCTCACGAAGACCTAGGGCATTTTGAGGAAGCCCATCATTTGAATATACAAGCTAAGTTCTATAATGAAAAATTCCCACTAGTATATGAAAGTGATCTCATAGGAGACTCTCTATCATGAAGATCATGGTGCTACTTTGAAGCACAAGTGCGGTAAAAGGATAGTAGCATTGTCCCTTCTCTCTTTTTCTCTCATTTTTTTATTTAGGCCTTTTCTCTTTTTATGGCCTTTTTTATTTAGTCCGGAGTCTCATCCCGACTTGTGGGGGAATCATAGTCTCCATCATACTTTCCTCACTTGGGACAATGCTCTAAAATGATGATCATCACACTTTTATTTACTTACAACTCAACAATTACAACTCAATACTTAGAACAAAATATGAATCTACGTGAATGCCTCCGGCGGTGTACCGGGATATGCAATGAATCAAGAGTAACATGTATGAAAGAATTATGAACGGTGGCTTTGCCACAAATACAATGTCAACTGCATGATCATGCAAAGTAATATGACAAGGATGGAGCGTGTCATAGTAGACGGAACGGTGGAAAGTTGCATGGCAATATATCTTGGAATGGCTATGGAAATTCCATGATAGGTATTGTGGCTGTTTTTGGGAAGGTATATGGTGGGTGTATGATACCAGCGAAAAGTGCGCGGTATTAGAGAGGCTAGCAATGGTGGAAGGGTGAGAGTGCGTATAATCCATGGACTCAACATTAGTCATAAATAACTCACATACTTATTGCGAAAATCTATTAGTTATCGAAACAAAGTATTACGCTCATGCTCCTAGGGGGATAGATTGGTAGGAAAAGACCATCGCTCGTCCCCGACCGCCACTCATAGGGAAGAAAATCAATAAATAAATCATGCTCCGATTTCGTCACATAACGGTTCACCATACTTGCATGCTACGGGAATCACAAACTTCAACACAAGTATTCCCAAATTCACAACTACTCAACTAGCATGACTCTAATATCACCATCTCCATATCTCAAAACAATTATCAAGTATCAAACTTCTCATAGTATTCAATGCACTTCTATGAAAGTTTTTATATTAAAGCAAATTTCCTTGTTGTTCTAAAGGACTCTCAAAATAATATAAGTGAAGCATGAGAGATCAATTGTTTCTATAAAACAAAACCACCACCATGCTCTAAAGGATATAAGTGAAGCACTAGAGCAAAAACTATATAACTCAAAAGATATAAGTGAAACACAGAATATTCTAACAATTTCCGAATTATGTGTGTCTCTCTGAAAATGTGTGTACAGACAGGATGATTGTGGCAAAATAACAAATAAAGACTCAAATAATACAAGACGCTCCAACCAAAACACATATCATGTGGTGAATAAAAATATAGCTCCAAGTAAAGTTACTGATGGAAGTAGACGAAAGAGGGGATGCCTTCCGTGGCATCCCCAAGCTTAGGCTTTTGAGTGTCCTTGAATTTTACCTTGGGGTGCCATGGGCATCCCCAATCTTAGGCTCTTGCCGCTCCTTGTTCCATAATCCATCAAAACTTAACCCAAAACTTGAAAACTACACAACACAAAACTCAAAATAGAAAATTGCGTGAGCTCCGTTAGCGAAAGAAAACAAAACACCACTTCAAGGTATTGTAGTTAACTCATTCTTGATTTATATTGGTGTTAAACCTACTGTATTACAACTTCTCTATGGTTTATAAAACATCTAACTAGCCATAGATTCATCAAAATAAGCAAACAACACACGAAAAACAGAATCTGTCAAAAACAGAACAATCTGTAGTAATATGTAGCTAACGCAAACTTATGGAACCCCAAAAATTCTAAAAAAATTCTGGACGTGAGGAATTTATCTATTAATCATCTTAAAAAAGAATTAACTAAATATCACTATATAAATAAAAATGGCAGCAATTCTTGTGAGCGCTAAAGTTTCTGTTTTTACAGCAAGATCAAAAACACTTTCCCCAAGTCTTCCCAACGGTTCTACTTGGCACAAACACTAATTAAACACAAAAACACAACCAAAACAGTGGCTATATAAATTATTTATTACTAAACAGGAGCAAAAAGCAAGGAATAAAAATAAAATTGGGTTGCCTCCCAACAAGCGCTATCGTTTAACGCCCCTAGCTAGGCATAAAAGCAAAGATAGATCTAGGTATTGCCATCTTTGGTAGGCAATCGATAAGTGGCTCTCATAATAGATTCATAAGGTAATTTTGTTTTCTTTTTAGGGAAGTGTTCCATGCCTTTCCTTAACAGAATTTGGAATCTAATATTCCCTTCCTTCATATCAATAATTGCATCAATCGTTCTAAGGAAAGGTCTACCAAGAATAATAGGACATGAAGGATTGCAATCTATATCAAGAACAATAAAATCTACGGGCACATAATTCCTATTTGCAACAATAAGAACATCATTAATTCTTCCCATAGGTTTCTTAATGGTGGAATCCGCAAGGTGCAAGTTTAAAGAGCAATCATCAAAATCACGGAAACCTAGCAAATCACACAAAGTCTTTGGAATCGTGGAAACACTAGCACCCAAATCACACAAAGCATAGCATTCATGATCTTTAATTTTAATTTTAATAGTAGGTTCCCACTCATCATAAATTTTTCTAGGGATAGAAACTTCCAACTCAAGTTTTTCTTCATAAGATTGCATCAAAGCATCAACGATATGTTTGGTGAAGGCTTTATTTTGACTATAAGCATGTGGAGAATTTAGCACGGATTGCAACAAGGAAATACAATCTATCAAAGAGCAATTATCATAATTAAAATCCTTGAAATCCAAGATAGTGGGTACATTAATATCTAGGGTTTTGATCTCTTCAATCCCACTTTTACCACTTTTTGCATCAAGATCTAAAAACTCTGAAATTTTGGAATGCCTTCCAGGTAAAGGTGGATCATATTAAGTCCCATCATTATCAAGATTCATATTGCAAAACAAAGATTTAATAGGGGACACATCAATAACTTTTAGATCTTCATCTTTATTTTCCCAAAAACAAGAAGAACACGCTTTCACAAAACAATCTTTCTTAGCACGCATCCTAGCGGTTCTTTCTTTGCACTCATCAATAGAAATTCTCATGGCCTTGAGAGATTCATTGATATCATGCTTAGGTGGAATAGATCTAAGTTTCAAAGAATCAACATCAAGAGAAATTCTATCAACGTTCCTAGCCAATTCACCAACTTTAAGCAATTTTTCTTCAAGCAAAGCATTGAAATTCTTTTGCAAATTCATAAACTCCTTAACACTAGTCTCAAATTCACAGGGCATCTTATTAAAATTTCCATAAGAATTGTTGTAGGAATTACCATAATTATTAGAGGAATTACTTGTGACGCCCCCGATTTGACCGTACACTAATCATACACGCAAATGTGTACAATCAAGATCAAGGACTCACAGGAAGATATCACAACACAACTCTAGACACAAATTAAAATAATACAAGCTTTATATTACAAGCCAGGGGCCTTGAGGGCTCGAATACATAAGCTCGAATACACAAGAGTCAGCGGAAGCAACAATAACTGAGTACAGACATGAGTTAGACAAGTTTTCCTTAAGAAGGCTAGCACAAAAACAACATCGATCGGAAAGGCAAGCCTCCTGCTTGGGAGCCTCCTAACTACTCCTGGTCGTCGGCGGTCTTCACGTAGTAGTAGGCACCTTCGGGGTAGTAGTAGTCATCAGTGGCGTCGTCTGGCTCCTAGGATCCGTCATCTGGTCGCAACAATCGGGTATGGGGGAAAAGAGGTAGCAAAGCAGCCGTGAGTACTCATCCAAAGTACTCGCAAGACTTACATCAGATCTAAACTAAGTATGCATCTGTATCAAAGGAAATGGGTTGTATCTGTGGACTAAACTGCAGAATGCCAAAAGAGGAGGGGGAAGCCGAGCCTATCAAAGACTAGCATCTTCAAGCATCTTGCAGTATTTAGAAGAGTACAGATCAACATAATGTAAAGTAGTAGTAGTGTTATCAACCTCGGCCAGAGATCCCTTCTCGACTCCCTGCGAGAAAGCAATCCCAGCCATACTATCCATTTCTCATATCCATTCATTTCTCATCACAAGTATCCAGTTCTAGTTGTATCGATCAGGATACAACTCCAAGTGTCCGTTACCATAGGACAGGCTATCGATAGATGTTTTCTTCCTTGTAGGGGTACACCAACTTACCCACCACGCTCGATTAACTCCGGCCGGACACACTTTCCTGGGTCATGCCCGGCCTCGGCCAAACAATACGCCGCAACCCGACCTAGGCTTACTAGAGAGGCCAGCACACCAGACTAAACCTATGCCCCCAGCGGTCATGGACCATCTCCCAGGGAACTCCTGCACGTTGCGTACACGGCTGGTGAGCAGACCTAGCTACCTCCTTCAACAAGGCAGCAGCTTACGCAGTCCAACCTGGCGCGCGCCGCTCAGTCGCTGACATCTATTAAGCTTCGGCTGATGTATACGACACAGAACGCCCATACTATGCCCACGTGATGGTTAGTGTTATCAGGCAAGAGGCCCCTCGGATCAAATATCCAAACCGTAGTGGATTAGGAGCACGCGGTAACAAGCAGAGACTCACGAAAGATGTGACCCCGTCGCCCCGTCTCGAGTACTTGCGGCAAGGGCTAAGAATGCCCGGCCACGCCTCGTAAGTATCTCGCGGGCACCTTCCAGGTCAACCCGACTCCACATCACTCGCTATTAAGCTCGCACGGGTACCCCTCAGGACCGACCCGTCTTTAGTAACATGGCTCAGTGCAAAGTCATAGTAACCATAGTAACTGTGTGTCTAACACCAAGGGGAAAACCCGAGGAATCACCCCCGGTGAATTCCACTCGATGTTGTCATCAAGGTGAACGTAAGAGGATCCACCCTCGAGGTTCACACTTGAGGGGTTGCACGACAGAGCCGTAACCGAAGTGGTTAAGGAGGAAATCACCCTCGATGATCAGGACCGAATAGCTACACTACAGAGATCTCATCAGGAGTGATGTATGAGGTTCACCCTCGGCACTCGATAGTAACTCTGTAGTGTCGTACAACTAGGGGGGGGGGCGATGTGCGGTGTCGGGGCCTGGACGTCGATCACGTTGATCGAGTCATCGAACATAAAGCGAGGCAACTGGGACAAGGTGGGGTCACTGATGGATCTCTAACCAACCTATACTATGCAGTTTAGGATAAGCAGGTAAGGTACGAAAGCATGTAACAACAACAGGCTATGCATTAGAGTAGGATCATACAGAAAGCAGTAGCAGTTCTAATGAAACCATGAGAGGGAAAGAAATGGGCGATATCGAAATGCTTAAGGGGGGTTTGCTTGCCTGGTTGCTCTAGCAAGGAGGGGTCGTCGTTGACGTAGTCGTACTCAGAGGCATCAGCGCCGGTCTCGAGGTCTACCGGAGAAGAAGAGGGGGAAGAAACAGTAAATACAGAGCACACAAGGCATCACAAACATAACATGGCAACAAGCGGTGCTAAGGGGTGACCTAAGGCGGCAGTAGGTGATACCGGCAAAAAGGGGGGAAACATCCGGGAAAGTATTCCTGGTGTTTCGCGTTTTCGGACAAAAGAACCGAAGGAGGAAAGTTGCGTGTTTGCTATGATAGGGATGTGTGGTGGACGAACGGACTGCGTATCCAGATTCGTCTCATCGTTCTGAGCAACTTTCATATAGAAAACATTTTCATCCGAGTTACTGTTTATTTTATATTATTTTTCAAAGTTTTAAAAGATTTTCCCATTTCTGGATTTAATTTAATTCGAAAATATATTAAATGCGATCGCTATGTCTACTCAGTTTTGTACCCAGACAGACCACACAGGGGCTGACTAGTGGGCCAGTTGACTGGGTCAACAGTCTAGTCAGCAGAGGCTGACTGGTGGGACCCCTGCTGAGTCAGTAGGCTGACGTGTCAACCTTATCCAGTTACATAGTGGTATGGACCCACCTGTCATGGACTATTTATTCCAGAGGTTGAATTTAACACAGAGGTTAATTAAGCGGTGGGGGCCCGATGTCAGTGCCTAGGTTAGTTATTCTTAACATATTAATTAGTAGGTTAGTTAAGCAGTGTGGGGCCCATGGGCGGGGGGGTTAGGGGATAAACAAAGGACGCCACATCAGCGATGTTGACGCTTAGTCGCCGGCCGCCACAGAACACAACGGAGGCTCGCCGGAGTTGCGTTCCAGCGACCGTTTGGTCACCTATGAGCACTAGTAGGACGAGCATGTCGGCGCGCATCCAGTCGGGCTAGTGGTCGGTGCCGGAGATGCCGGGATGGACATCGGCGACGAGGTCTAGTGTGGCGGCTGTGAGGGTGTGAGCATGAGCGCAGCGGGCAAGCGCCGGCTGTGGCGAGGGCGCGCCTGGGCGTGACATCGACGAGCAGAGGGAGAGGCGGGCGCGGCAAGAGGGAACGGGAGGGGTCGCGCTGCAAGCCGCAGCAGTAGGGCCGCGGTGGGGAAGGTGAGCGCGTGCGCTCGGCGGGGGCAAGGCTCGGCGGGCGAGCGGAGCCAGGGCAGCACGGCAGGCGCGGGGCGGAGGCCGGCGCGGGCGCAGCCTGGTCGTGCACGGAGCAGGGCACCGGGCGCAGCAACGGGAGGACGCGAACGGCGCTTACGGTGACGAGGTTGAGACGGGGATCGTCGGAGAGGCTCACAGCGGAGCTCGTGGAGGACTCGGTGGAGCCAGGGGAGGTCGAGGCCGTCCGCTGAGACTGGGGCGCGGCGCGAGGTTGGTCGAAGGCGCGGTAGCTGTGGTGCAGGAGAGGTCCAAGACGACGAGGACGGCGACTGCTGCGGGTGGCGAAGCTGCGGGCGCACGTGGGCCTCCATGGCCGGCGGCCTATGGGTCGTAGGGGGAGGCGGCGTCGCAACGGGTGAGCGCCTCCTGCGCAGTGTGTGTGTGTGTGTGTGTGTGTGTGTGTGTGTGTGTGCAGGGGTTGGCGGCGCCAGGAGGGAGACGAGGGGATAGACGGGGATCGAGAGGGAGTCGGGCGTGGGCTAGGTTATAGGAGGAGCGCGGGGTGGGCCGGCCTGGTCGCTAGGCCAACTGGGCCGTGGCCTAGGGGGTGGGGTGGGTTTCTTTGTTTGTTTGTCTTTTTCACTTTTCTGTTAATTTTCTTTTTTACTTATTCTTCCTTTACTGTTTTCTATTTATTTTAGCTGCCAAATGATTTTTGTTAACTATGAAACTTTGCACATAATTCCTAGCCAACAGTATAATGTTTCATAAAAAGTTTGAGGCCAATTGGAACTGTTCAAATTTATAGTTGAATTAAAATGCTTTTATTTAATCTTGTTGTTCCACTAAATTAATTCCATGGGAAAATTGGGAAACCAAATGAGGTTGGTTCCAACATGTTCATTACTTGGTGAATATTTTCTGCCCATCGAACATTTTTATTTGATAGTTTGAAGAAATAATATTTTGGCTTGTTATTTGAAATTTGAATTTGACTTAAGATTTGAATCAAGCAAGGATTAGCAACAGTAAAGTGATGATGTGGCATCATTAGCAGAGGATTATTGTAGCTTAATTATCCGGGCGTCACAATTCTCCTCCACTACAAGAAATCTCGTCCCCAGATTTAAGTGGGGAAGTAAAGAGTAACTTTGGGAGAACTGACCCTTATAGGGTTAATTACCTGATGAACAATGGGAATGTGGCAGAAGTATCTCTCGAGTTGAAACTTAAGAAAACATCGAGAGAAAAATATGAAGGTACAATAGGAAGTTTCAAGCGAATGGACAAACAATCGATACCTGAATAGAGTGTGAGAAGGGGGTTCAGAGCATCGGGAATAGATCATCTCTCAGACGGTGGCTCGTGACAACACACAAATCCAAGAGCAAATGATACTTCATAGTAAAGGACGTACATGAGAGTCAGGTTTCGATCCTGTGGAACTGTGGGTTATGGGCCAACCATGTGGGTTAAAAGTAGAAAGGGGGACGATAGCAAGACATGTCAGATGATAGACTGTCAGTTATGTTGCCAACAATGTTGGTACCAAGGGCGAGGGACGAAGAGAACTATTTTCCTGCTCGTTGAACGAGGCGGACCAATAGGCAAAGTTCTCATCCATCGGTGGTTACCGAAATGTCAACAGCAATAATAACAAGGTCTTATTGACAAATTGTACACCGAGGTGTTTTCATAAGCAGGGAACTATTACTTCTTAGATCTCATAAACCACAAGAAAGGTTAAACAAAACAATGGAAAGAAAAGGTGACCATTAGATTGATCAGAACATTGGAAAGGAAAGTGTGTTTACACACAAGAATTGGGAGTATATCCTTCCCAAGGGGGGAAGCGGAGCAGGCTATACATGATATGACAACAAGTTCATAAGCATTTAGATAAAGGGGGCGAGGGAAGAATCATGATATTACCCATACAATGGTGTTTGGATAATAGATCAAGAAACATTCAACAATGTTCTTCAAATGTTCTTGTTGATATTCGGAATACCTCAGTCAAACTTTGTGGTAGCATTAACATGGTGTTACAAGTAGGGGATGGAGTTAAAGATCACAAGAAATACTCAAGGAACAATGGTAGGAATAGCAAGAAGTCCAAGGTATAACCAAGACAATATCAAACATGTGTTGGAAAGAAGACAAGGGGGGATGTCGATGATAACTCAAATCATCGAAGGTCAAGGATGGTATTTCTCATCACGAATTCGATTGATATGCATGGAAGAGCTCAAAATGTTGACGAGCACGACACAATTGTCGAGAGATTTCAGGAAGATGTAATCGGTCGACGATGACATCAAGTCAAAGGAAAGATGAAGCGAAAAGTTATTGGAACCACGGGTACGACACAAACTCAAAAGCAAGCTTGTTGTTCAAGGCGAAATGGTATGATGAGGAAGATCGACATAAGCTTAGCTCATCGTCAAAAATTCTGTTTCGGGAAGAAGGACCAGGTAGCACAGTTAAAATTTAGCACGATAATGATATAGAAAGCCAGGCTAGGAATGACTTGAAGGATTATTAAACTCGTAAGTAATGAAGAATCAGAGTGCAGAATTGATTCAACCGATTCACTTATCGGTGTCCTCGAGTGATTAATAACTCAGATCCCGGGGGAAATCTGAAATCGGTGAGAAGCAATACTAGATGAAGACTCATAGGAAGCAACACAGTTCTTTGTTATTCTCGAGATACAACAGGGTAATACTCGATGGAAGATCAAAATAGAGGTTGCGAAGATGCATTTATCTACAGAAGACAAGTGCTTTAACTTGTCCGAGAAATGGAATCAAAGGGGAACAATTATGGTCAGAACCACGGTTGCAAAGGATCAAATCCTAGATATAAGATGATCTTATACCAAGGGGATAATTAATTTTACGAGAAGCTTCCATGATAAGATCTACATCGTGTCCATGGGCATGAACACAAAGTTTAAGGTCGACTCCCACTTCTTCAATGCATATCATTTCATTTACTTCTCGCTTTCGATGAAGTTGTAGTGTTGAAATGTTATCTGGCGAAACACCAGAAGAGTAAGACTCGTTAAAACTCTCGGGTTCAAAAGGATTAGGTGAGGCATAGGTTCAACCCATAGGAGCATCTTAGGAACCTATTCCACAAACTTCAGAAGTAAACAACACAAGCTCGAAGCAGAGTATGGTAGACAAAAGGAGAGGATACAATTTACCAAAGGTATTAGGTATCTGGGAAAGAACTTCACGAGGTTTTTTGAATATGAAGGACACTGTTGGATGATAATCCAATAATGGATCCGACGATCCACGACGGAGCTGATGTGAGTATCGATATTCAACCAGAGGAAGAAAGAATGCAAGGAGATCAAATTATAGAAACAACTGACTAACTCAAAGCTCAATTGCAAAGGAATTATGAATTCCAAGACAAGGGATCAGAAGCAATGCTCTGATTAGGGATGGATAGGTAGAATAGCCTTGGGGGTACAATCGATGGCGATTTGATTGGTCGAGATCCAGCACATGTTAAAATGATGTCTGTGTCAGAAGGATGAATTCTAGGATCTGATTGAGGATTGCGAGCATTGGCAACATATTGTATCAACGGACTCAAAATGATAATGACAAAGGATGACAATATGATTACTAGACTTATGGTATTAACCATAATGCAAGTAAGCAAGAAATTCAAGAACAACAGGCTGTTGAGGATTTTTCACAAGAACGAATGGTATTACGAAGACTTTTGTGAAGTACATAAATCAACCGAGGATGAGCGGATACTCGATAAATGCGAGAAATTATCCGTAGTGGTATTCAGGTGTCAAAGAACTGCAAGACAGTAGGCACAAAGGATTCCCGGAACAAAAGAGAGAATTTCGGGGTATCTTGTAATACAATATCAACGGGGAATGATTGTATGAATGGAAAGTGTACGTGGTAATCCATAGGGTTTTACCCTTGGAAGGGAATTGCAATAGCGATGGCACAAAGTCTCGAGAGAACATCGGAGGGTATCTTCGGAATCCTCCGATGCACCAAGAAATCATCTGGAGTCAGGGTCTCTCCGGGAGGAAGTGGGTACGAGAAACTAATCTCAAAGTTAGTAAAATGTTTAACCCGAAATAGACGAGAGATCAGAGTCCCAGAGTATAGACGAGGAATAAAAGATCCTAATACCACCCAATGGCAATGTGGGACCGTAAGCCACATAGCCAAGTTAGTAAAACAGTTTTCAGTTTATAGACTCAACTTCAGCCAAGGAGTTGGAAAAGGGAATCCTACATGCAGTCGACTTTGATACCAACTTGTGACGCCCCCGATTTGACCGTACACTAATCATACACGCAAATGTGTACGATCAAGATCAAGGACTCACGGGAAGATATCACAACACAACTCTAGACACGAATTAAAATAATACAAGCTTTATATTACAAGCCAGGGGCCTCGAGGGCTCGAATACATAAGCTCGAACACACAAGAGTCAGTGGAAGCAACAATATCTGAGTACAGACATGAGTTAGACAAGTTTGCCTTAAGAAGGCTAGCACAAAAACAACATCGATCGAAAAGGCAAGCCTCCTTCCTGGGAGCCTCCTAACTACTCCTGGTTGTCGGCGGTCTTCACGTAGTAGTAGGCACCTTCGGGGTAGTAGTAGTCATCAGTGGCGTCGTCTGGCTCCTCGGATCCGTCATCTGGCCGCAATAATCGGGTATGGGGGAAAAGAGGTAGCAAAGCAGCCGTGAGTACTCATCCAAAGTACTCGCAAGACTTACATCAGATCTAAACTAAGTATGCATCTGTATCAAAAGAAACGGGTTGTATCTATGGACTAAACTGCAGAATGCCAGAAGAGGAGGGGTAAGCCTAGCCTATCGAAGACTAGCATCTTGCAGCATTTAGAAGAGTACAGATCAACATAATGTAAAGTAGTATTAGTGTTATCAACCTCGGCCAGAGATCCCTTCTCGACTCCCTGCGAGAAAGCAATCCCAGAGCCATACTATCCATTTCTCATATCCATTCATTTCTCATCACAAGTATCCAGTTCTAGTTGTATCGATCGGGATACAACTCCAAGTGTCCGTTACAGTAGGACAGGCTATCGATAGATGTTTCCTTCCCTGCATGGGTGCACCAACTTACCCACCACGCTCGATTAACTCCGGTCGAACACACTTTCCTGGGTCATGCCCGGCCTCGGCCAAACAATACGCTGCAACCCGACCTAGGCTTAATAGAGAGGCCAACACGCCAGACTAAACCTATGCCCCCAGGGGTCACGGGCCATCTCCCCAGGAACTCCTGCACGTTGCGTACACGGCCGGTGAGCAGACCTAGCTACCTCCTTCAATAAGGCAGGAGCTTACGCAGTCCAACCCGACGCGCGCTGCTCAGTCGCTGACGTCTATTAAGCTTCGGCTGATGTATACGACACAGAACGCCCATACTATGCCCACGTGATGGTTAGTGCTATCAGGCAAGAGGCCCCTCAGATCAAATATCCAAATCGTAGTGGATTAGGAGCACGTGATAACAAGCAGAGACTCACGAAAGATGTGACCCTGTAGCCCCGTCTCGAGTACTTACGGAAAGGGCTAAGAATGCCCGGCCACACCTCGTAAGTATCTCGCGGGCACCTTCCAGGTCAACCCGACTCCACATCACTCGCTATTAAGCTCGCGCGGGTACCCCTCAGGGCCGACCCGTCTTTAGTAACATGGCTCAATGGAAAGTCATAGTAACCATAGTAACTGTGTGTCTAACACCAAAGGGAAAACCCCGAGGAATCACCCCCGGTGAATTCCACTCGATGTTGTCATCAAGGTGAACGTAAGAGGATCCACCCTCGAGGTTCACACTTGAGGGGTTGCGCGACAGAGCCGTAACAGAAGTGGTTAAGGAGGAACTCACCCTCGATGATCACGACCGAATAGCTACACTACAGAGATCTCATCAGGAGTGATGTATGAGGTTCACCCTCGGCACTCGATAGTAACTCTGTAGTGTCGTACAACTAGGGGGGTGATGTGCGGTGTCGGGGCCTGGACGTCGATCATGTTGATCGAGTCATCAAACATAAAGCAAGGCAACTGGGACAAGGTGGGGTCACTGATGGATCTCTAACCAACCTATACTAAGCAGCTTAGGATAAGCAGGTAAGGTATGAAAGCAGGTAACAACAACATGCTATGCATCAGAGTAGGATCATACAGAAAGCAGTAGCAGTTCTAATGCAAGCATGAGAGGGAAAGAAATGGGCGATATCGGAATGCTCAAGGGGGGTTTGCTTGCCTGGTTGCTCTGGCAAGGAGGGGTCGTCGTTGACGTAGTTGTACTCAGAGGCATCAACGTCGGTCTCGAGGTCTACCGGAGAAGAAGAGGGGGAAGAAACAGTAAATACGGAGCACACAAGGCATCACAAACATAACATGGCAACAAGCGGTGCTAAGGGGTGACCTAACGCGTCAGTAGGTGATACCGGTAAAAAGGGGGGGAAACATCAGGGAAAGTATTCCTGGTGTTTCGCGTTTTCGGACAGAAGAACCGAAGGAGGAAAGTTGCGTGTTTGCTATGATAGGGATGTGTGGTGGACAAACGGGTTGCGTATCCGGATGCGTCTCGTTGTTCTGAGCAACTTTCATATAGAAAACATTTTCATCCGAGTTACGGTTTATTTTATATTATTTTTCAAATTTTAAAAGATTTTCCCATTTCTGGATATAATTTAATTCAAAAATATATTAAATGGGATCGCTATGTCTACTCAGTTTTGTACCCAGACGGACCACACAGGGGCTGACTAGTGGGCCAGTTGACCGGGTCAACAGTTCAGTCAGCAGAGGCTAACTGATGGGGCCCCTACTGAGTCAGTAGGCGGACGTGTCAACCTTATCCAGTTACATAGTGGTATGGACCCACCTGTCATGGACTATTTATTCCAGAGGTTGAATTTTACACAAAGGTTAATTAAGCGGTGGGGGCCCGATGTCAGTGCCTAGGTTAGTTATTCTTAACAATTTAATTAGTAGGTTAGTTAAGCAGTGTGGGCCCA
>NC_041392.1:485381906-485398626 GCF_002162155.2 Triticum dicoccoides | reverse complement strand
CGGCCGCCACAGAACACAACGGAGGCTCGCCGGAGTTGCATTCCGGCTACCGTTTGGTCGCCTATGAGCACCAGCAGGACGAGCGTGTCGGCGCACGTCTAGTGGGGCTAGTGGTCGGTGCCGGAGATGCCGGGATGGACGTCGGCGATGAGGTCCAGTGGGGCGGCGGCGACGGTGTGAGCGTGGGCGCAGCGGGCAAGCGCCGGCTATGGCGAGGGCGCACCTGGGCACGGCATTGACGAGTAGAGGGAGAGGCGGGCGCAGCAAGAGGGAACGGGAGGGGTCGCGCTGCAAGCCGCAGTAGCAGGGCCGCGATGGGGAAGGTGAGCGCGTGCGCTCGGCGGGGGCAAGGCGCGGCGGGCGAGCGGAGCCAGGGCAGCACGGCAGGCGCGGGGCGGAGGCGGGCGCGGCCTGGTCATGCACGGAGCAGGGCACCGGGCGCAGCAATGGGAGGACGCGAACGACACTTATGGCGACGAGGTTGAGACGGGGATCGTCGGTGAGGCTCACAGCGGAGCTCGTGGAGGACTCGGTGAAGCCGGAGGAGGTCAAGGCCGTCCGCTGAGGCAGGCGCGCGGCGCGAGGTTGGTCGGAGGCGCGGTAGCCGGGGTGCAGGAGAGGTCCAAGACGGAGTGGACAGCGACTGCTGCTGGTGGCGAAGCTGCGGGCGCACGTGGACCTCCATGGCCTGCGGCCTATGGGTCGTAGGGGGAGGTGGCTCGCAAGGGGTGACCGCCTCCTGCGCAGTGTGTGTTTGTGTGTGTGTGTGTGTGTGTGTGTGTGTGCGGGGGTTGGCGGCGCCAGGAGGGAGACGAGGGGATAGATGGGGATCAAGAGGGAGTCGGGCGTGGGCTAGGTCATAGGAGGGGCGCGGGGTGGGCCGGCCTGGTCGCTAGGCCAACTGGGCCGTGGCCCAGGGGGTGGGGGGTTTCTTTGTTTGTTTGTTTTTTTACCTTTCTGTTAATTTTCATTTTTACTTATTCTTCCTTTACTGTTTTCTATTTATTTTAGCTGCCAAATGATTTTTGTTAACTATGAAACTTTGCACATAATTCCTAGCCAAGACTATAATGTTTCATAAAAAGTTTGAGGCCAATTGGAACTGTTCAAATTTATAGTTGAATTAAAATGCTTTTATTAAATCTTGTTGTTCCACTAAATTAATTCCATGGGAAAATTGGGAAACCAAATGAGGTTGGTCCAACATGTTCATTACTTGGTGAATATTTGCCGCCCATCGAACATTTTTATTTGATAGTTTGAAGAAATAATAATTTGGCTTGTTATATGAAATTTGAATTTGACTTAATATTTGAATCAAGAAAGGATTAGCAACAGTAAAGTGATGATGTGGCATCATTAGCAGAGGATTACTATAGCTTAATTATTCGGGCATCAGATTACTAGGATATGACCTAGGATTAAAGTTTCCTCTATACGCGTTGTTACCAAAATTATTCCTACCAACAAAATTCACATCCATAGATTCATTATTATTCTCAACAAAAGTAGACAAAGGCATATCATTAGGATTATAAGAAACACTTTTATTAGCAAATAATTTCATAAGTTTATCCATCTTTCCATTCAAAACATTAATTTCTTCTATCGCATGCACTTTCTTATTAGTAGATCTTTCAGTGATATTGAGAATAATTAACCATAATATTATCTAGGAGTTTAGTAGCTTCTCCTAAAGTGATTTCCATAAAAGTGCCTCCCGCGGCCGAATCTAAAAGATTTCTAGAAGCAAAATTCAATTCGGCATAAATTTTTTGTATAATCATCCACAAATTCAAACCATGTGTAGGGCAATTACATATCATTAATTTCATCCTCTCCCAAGCTTGTGCAACATGTTCATGATCAAGTTGCTTAAAATTCATGATATCATTTCTAAGAAAGATGATCTTAGCGGGAGGAAAATACTTAGAGATAAAAGCATCTTTGCACTTATTCCAAGAATCAATACTATTTTTAGGCAAAGACGAAAACCAAGCTTTAGCACGATCTCTAAGCGAAAAAGGAAATAGCTTCAATTTAACAATATCATTGTCCACATCTTTCTTCTTTTGCATATCACACAAATCAACGAAGCTATTAAGATGGGTAGCGGCATCTTCACCAGGAAGGCCGGCGAATTGATCTTTCATGACAAGATTCAACAAAGCAGCATTAATTTCACAAGATTCAGTATTGGTAAGAGGAGCAATCAGAGTGCTAAGAAAATCATTGTTGTTGGTATTAGTAAATCTACACAATTTGGTATTATCTTGAGCCATCGTAACAAGCAAGCAATCCAACACACGAGCAAACAAGAAGCACGTGAAAAAGAGGCGAACGGAAAAGAGAGGGCAAATAAAATGGCAAGGGTGAAGTGGGGGAGAGGAAAATGAGAGACAAATGACAAATAATGTAATGCGGGAGATAAGGGTTTGTGATGGGTACTTGGTATGTTGACTTTTGCATAGAATCCCCGGCAACGGCGCCAGAAATCCTTCTTGCTCCCTCTTGAGCACTGCGTTGGTTTTCCCTTAAAGAGGAAAGGGTGATGCAGCAAAGTAGCGTAAGTATTTCCCTCAGTTTTTGAGAACCAAGGTATCAATCCAGTAGGAGGCCACGCACAAGTCCCTCGCACCTACACAAACAAATAAAATACTCGCAACCAACGCAATAAGGGGGTTGTCAATCCCTTCGCGGTCACTTACAAAAGTGAGATCTGATAGATATGATAAGATACTATTTTTGGTATTTTTATGATAAAGATGCAAAGTAAATAAAGCGAAATAAAACGGCACCAGAAATAGCTTGTTAATGGGAGATTAATATGATGGAAAATAGACCCGGGGGCCATAGGTTTCACTAGTGGCTTCTCTCGAGAGCATAAGTATTACGGTGGGTAAACAAATTACTGTTGAGCAATTGACAGAATTGAGCATAGTTATGAGAATATCTAGGGATGATCATGTATATAGGCATCACGCCCGAGACAAGTATACCGACTCCTGCCTGCATCTACTACTATTACTCCACACATCGACCGCTATCCAACATGCATCTAGAGTATTAAGTTCAAAGGAACAGAGTAATGCTTTAAGTAAGAAGACATGATGTAGAGGGATAAACTTATGCAATATGACATAAACCCCGTCTTGTTATCCTCGATGGCAACAATACAATACGTGCCTTGCTTCCCCTACTGTCACTAGGAAAGGACACCGCAAGATTGAACCCGAAGCTAAGCACTTCTCCCATTTCAAAAAAGATCAATCTAGTAGGCCAAACCAAACTGATAATTCAAAGAGACTTGTAAAGATAACCAATCATACATAAAAGAATTCAGAGAAGATTCAAATATTGTTCATAGATAAACTTGATCATAAACCCACAATTCATCAATCTCAACAAACACACCGCAAAAGAAGATTACATCGAATAGATCTCCACGAGAATCATGGAGAACTTTCTATTGAGATCCAAAGAGAGAGAAGAAGCCTTCTAGCTAATAACTATGGACCCGAAGGTCTGAGGTAAACTACTCACACATCATCGGAGAGGCTATGGTGTTGATGTAGAAGCTCTCCGTGATCGATGCCCCCTCCGGTGGAGCTCCGGAAAAGGCCCCAAGATGGGATCTCAAGGTACAGAAGGTTACGGCGGTGGAATTAGGTTTTTGGCTCCGTATCTGGTAGTTTGGGGGTACGTAGGTATATATAGGAGGAAGAAGTACGTCGGTGGAGCAACATGGGCCCCACGAGGGTGGAGGGTGCGCCTAGGGGGGTAGGCGCGCCCCTACCTCGTGCCTTCCTGGTAGCTTTCTTGACGTAGGGTCCAAGTCCTCTGGATCACGTTCGTTCCAAAAATCACGTTCCCGAAGGTTTCACTCCGTTTGGACTCCGTTTGATATTCTTTTTCTGCGAAACTCTAAATAGGCAAAAAACAACAATTCTGGGCTGGGCCTCCGGTTAATAGGTTAGTCCCAAAAATAATATAAAAGTGTATAGTAAAGCCCAATAATGTCCAAAACAGAATATAATATAGCATTGAACAATCAAATTTTTTAGATACGTTGGAGACGTATCATGGCCCATAAGGCTCATTAACTTTCCCGGGGGGTTCCGTTAATCTCCCGGTAGTCCAAAAAATCCCCGAACCTCTTCGGAACCATTCCGGTGTTCGTATAGAACCTTCCAATATATGAATCTTTACCTCTAGACCATTTCTAGATTCCTCGTCATGTCTGTGATCTCATCTGGACTCCGAACAAACTTCGGTCACCAAAACACATAACTCATAATACAAATCGTCATCGGACCCTACAGGTTCGAGAACTATGTAGACATGACCAAAACACATCTCTGGTCAATAACCAATAGCGGAACCTGGATGCTCATATTGGTTCCTACATATTCTACGAAGATCTTTATCGGTCAAACCGCAATAACAACATACGTCATTCACTTTGTCATCGGTATGTTACTTGCCCGAGATTCAATCGTCGGTATCATCATAACTAGTTCAATCTCGTTACCGGCAAGTCTCTTTACTCATTCCGTAATACATCATCCCGCAACTAACTCATTAGTCACATTGCTTGCAATGCTTATAGTGATGTGTATTACCGAGAGGGCCTAGAGATACCTCTCCGATACTCTGAGTGACAAATCTTAATCTCGATCTATGCCAACCCAACAAACACCTTCAGAGACACCTGTAGAGCATCTTTATAATCACCCAGTTATGTTGTGACGTTTGATAGCACACAAGGTGTTCCTCAGGTATTCGGGAGTTGCATAATCTCATAGTCGGAGGAATATGTATAAGTCATGAAGAAAGCAATAGCAATAAAACTTCATGATCATTATGCTAGGCTAACGGATGGGTCTTGTCCATCACATCATTCTCTAATGATGTGATCCCGTTCATCAAATGACAACACATTGTTGGGGAACATAGTAATTTCAAAAAAATTCCTACGCACACGCAAGATCATAGTGATGCATAGCAACGAGAGGGGAGAGTGTTGCCTACGTACCCTCGTAGACCGGCAACGGAAGCATTGGCACAAAGTAGATGAAGTAGTCGTACGTCTTCCCGATCCGACCGATCCAAGTACCAAACGTATGGCACCTCCGAGTTCTGCACATGTTCAACTCGGTGACTTCCCTCAAGCTCCGATCCAGCCGAGTGTTGAAGGAGAGTTTCGTCAGCATGACGGCGTGATGACGGTGATGATGTTCTACCGACGCAGGGCTTCGCCTAAGCACCGCTACGATATGACCGAGGTGGAATATGGTGGAAGGGGGCACCGCACACGGCTAAGGAACGATCACGAAGATCAACTTGTGTGTCATGGGGTGCCCCTGCCCCCGTATATAAAGGAGGGAGGGGGGAGGTGCGGCCGGCCCCTAGGGGTGCGCCTGGAGGTGTCCTACTCCCACCGAGAGTAGGACTCCCCCCTCTTGCCTTGTTGGAGAAGGAAAGGGGAAGGGGGAAAGAGGAAAGGGTGCGCCGCCCCCCCCCTTCCTTGTCCTATTCGGACTAGGGGGGAGGGGGCGCGCGGCCTGCCCTGGCCGGCCCTCCTCTTCTCCCTTAGGGCCCATGTAGGCCCATTAACCCTCGGGGGGGTTCTGGTAACCCCCCGATACTCTGGTAAAATCCCGATTTCACCCGGAACGATTCCGATATCCAAATATAGGCTTCCAATATATCAATCTTTATGTCTTGACCATTTCAAGAGTCCTCGTCATGTCCGTGATCACATACGGGACTCCGAAAAACCTTCGGTACATCAAAACACAAAAACCCTAATTACGATCGTCACCAAACTTTAAGTGTGCGGACCCTACGGGTTCGAGAACTATGTAGACATGACCGAGACACGTCTCCGGTCAATAACCAATAGCGGAACCTGGATGCTCATATTGGTTCCTACATATTCTACGAAGATTTTATTGGTCAAACCGCATAACAACATACATTGTTCCCTTTGTCATCGGTATGTTACTTGCCCGAGATTCGATCGTCGGTATTCCAATACCTAGTTCAATATCGTTACCGGCAAGTCTCTTTGCTCGTTCCGTAATACATCATTCCGCAACTAATTCATTAGTTGCAATGCTTGCAAGACTTAAGTGATATGCATTACCGAGTGGGCCCAGAGATACCTCTCCTACAATCGGAGTGACAAATCCTAATCTCGAAATACGCTAACCCAACAAGTACCTTCGGAGACACCTGTAGAGCACCTTTATAATCACCCAGTTACGTTTTGACGTTTGGTAGCACACAAAGTGTTCCTCCGGTAAACGGGAGTTGCACAATCTCAGAGTCATAGGAACATGTATAAGTTATGAAGAAAGCAATATCAACAAACTAAACGATCAAGTGCTAAGCTAACGGAATGGGTCAAGTCAATCAAATCATTCTCCTAAGGATGTGATCCCGATAATCAAATGACAACTCACGTCTATGGTTAGGAAACATAACCATCTTTGATCAATGAGCTAGTCAAGTAGAGGCATACTAGTGACACTTTGTTTGTCTATGTATTCACACATGTATTATGTTTCCGGTTAATACAATTCTAGCATGAATAATAAACATTTATCATGATATAAGTAAATAAATAATAACTTTTATTATTGCCTCTAGGGAATATTTCCTTTAGTCTCCCACTTGCACTAGAGTCAATAATCTAGATTACAACGTAATGATTCTAACACCCATGGAGCCTTGGTGCTGATCATGTTTTGCTCGTGGAAGAGGCTTAGTCAGGGGGTCTGCAACATTCAGATCCGTATGTATCTTGCAAATTTTTATGTCTCCCACTTGGACTAAATCCCGAATGGAATTGAAGCGTCTCTTGATGTGCTTGGTTCTCTTGTGAAATCTGGATTACTTTGCCAAGGCAATTGCACCAGTATTGTCACAAAAGATTTTCATTGGACCCGATGCACTAGGTATGACACCTAGATCGGATATGAACTCCTTCATCCAGACTCCTTCATTTGCTGCTTCCGAAGCAGCTATGTACTCCGCTTCACATGTAGATCCCGCCACGACGCTTTGTTTAGAACTGCACCAACTGACAGCTCCACCGTTCAGTATAAACACGTATCCGGTTTGCGATTTAGAATCGTCCGGATCAGTGTCAAAGCTTGCATCAACGTAACCATTTACGATGAGCTCTTTGTCACCTCCATATACGAGAAACATATCCTTAGTCCTTTTCAGGTACTTTAGGATGTTCTTGACCGCTGTCCAGTGATCCACTCCTGGATTACTTTGGTTCCTCCCTGCTAGACTTATAGCAAGGCACACATCAGGTCTGGTACACAGCATTGCATACATGATAGAGCCTATGGCTGAATCATAGGGAACATCTTTCATTTTCTCTCTATCTTCTACGGTGGTCGGACATTGAGTCTTACTCAACTCCACACCTTGTAACACAGGCAAGAACCCTTTCTTTGCTTGATCCATTTTGAACTTCTTCAAAACTTTGTCGAGGTATGTGCTTTGTGAAAGTCCAATTAAGCGTCTTGATCTATCTCTATAGATCTCAATGCCCAATATGTAAGCAGCTTCACCGAGGTCTTTCATTGAAAAACTCTTATTCAAGTATCCCTTTATGCTATCCAGAAATTCTATATCATTTCCAATCAGTAATATGTCATCCACATATAATATCAGAAATGCTACAGAGCTCCCACTCACTTTCTTGTAAATACAGGCTTCTCCAAAAGTCTGTACAAAACCAAATTCTTTGATCACACTATCAAAGCGTTTATTCCAACTCCGAGAGGCTTGCACCAGTCCATAAATGGATCGCTGGAGCTTGCACACTTTGTTAGCTCCCTTTGGATCGACAAAACCTTTGGGTTGCATCATATACAACTCTTCTTCCAGAAATCCATTCAGGAATGCAGTTTTGACATCCATCTGCCAAATTTCATAATCATAAAATGCGGCAATCGCTAACATGATTCAGACAGACTTAAGCATCGCTACGGGTGAGAAGGCCTCATTGTAGTCAAACCCTTGAACTTGTCGAAAACCTTTCGCAACAAGTCGAGCGTTGTAGACAGTAACATTACCGTCAGCGCCAGTCTTCTTCTTGAAGATCCATTTATTCTCAATTGCTTGCCGATCAACGGGCAAGTCAACCAAAGTCCACACTTTGTTCTCATACATGGATCCCATCTTAGATTTCCTGGCTTCTAGCCATTTTGCGGAATCCGGGCTCACCATCGCTTCTTCATAGTTCGTAGGTTCATCATGATCTAGTAGCATGACTTCCAGAACAGGATTACCGTACCACTCTGGTGCGGATCTTACTCTGGTTGATCTACGGGGTACGGTAGTAACTTGATCTGAAGTTTCATGATCATTATCATTAGCTTCCTCACTAATTGGTATAGGTGTCACAGAAACCGGTTTCTGTGATGTACTACTTTCCAATAAGGGAGCAGGTACAGTTATCTCATCAAGTTCTACTTTCCTCCCACTCACTTCTTTCGAGAGAAACTCCTTCTCTAGAAAGGATCCATTCTTAGCAACGAATGTCTTGCCTTCGGATCTATGATAGAAGGTGTACCCAACAGTCTCCTTTGGGTATCCTATGAAGACACATTTCTCCGATTTGGGTTTGAGCTTATCAGGTTGAAGCTTTTTCACATAAGCATCGCAGCCCCAAACTTTTAGAAACAACAACTTTGGTTTCTTGCCAAACCACAGTTCATAAGGCGTCGTTTCAACGAATTTCGATGGTGCCCTATTTAACATGAATGCAGCCATCTCTAAAGCATAACCCCAAAATGATAGCGGTAAATTAGTAAGAGACATCATAGATCGCACCATATCTAATAAAGTACGATTACGACGTTCGGACACACCATTACGTTGTGGTGTTTCGGGTGGCATGAGTTGCGAAACTATTCCGCATTGTTTCAAATGTAGACCAAACTCGTAACTCAAATATTCTCCTCCACGATCAGATCGTAGAAACTTTATTTTCTTGTTACGATGATTTTGAACTTCACTCTGAAATTCTTTGAACTTTTCAAATGTTTCAGACTTATGCTTCATTAAGTAGATATACCCATATCTGCTTAAATCATCTGTGAAGGTGAGAAAATAACGATATCGGCCACGAGCCTCAACATTCATCGGACCACATACATCTGTATGTATGATTTCCAACAAATCTGTTGCTCTCTCCATACTACCGGAGAACGGCGTTTTAGTCATCTTGCCCATGAGGCACGGTTCGCAAGTACCAAGTGATTCATAATCAAGTGATTCCAAAAGTCCATCAGTATGGAGTTTCTTCATGCGCTTTACACCGATATGACCTAAACGGCAGTGCCACAAATAAGTTGCACTATTATTATCAACTCTGCATTTTTTGGCTTCAACATTATGAATATGTGTATCACTACTATCGAGATTCATCAAAAATAGACCACTATTCAAGGGTGCATGACCATAAAAGATATTACTCATATAAATAGAACAACCATTATTCTGTGATTTAAATGAATAACCATCTCGCATCAAACAAGATCCAGATATAATGTTCATGCTCAACGCTGGCACCAAATAACAATTATTTAGGTCTAATACTAATCCCGAAGGTAGATGTAGAGGTAGCGTGCCGACTACGATCACATCGACTTTGGAACCATTTCCCGCGCGCATCGTCACCTCGTCCTTCGCCAGTGTTCGCTTAATCCATAGTCCCTGTTTCGAGTTGCAAATATTAGCAACAGAACCAGTATCAAATACCCAGGTGCTACTGCGAGCTCTAGTAAGGTACACATCAATAACATGTATAACACATATACCTTTGTTCACCTTGCCATCCTTCTTATCCGCCAAATATTTGGGGCAGTTCTGCTTCCAGTGTCCAGTCTGCTTGCAGTAGAAGCACTCAGTTTCAGGCTTAGGTCCAGATTTGGGTTTCTTCTCCTGAGCAGCAACTTGCTTGTTGTTCTTCTTGAAGTTCCCCTTCTTCTTCCCTTTGCCTTTTTTCTTGAAACTGGCGGTCTTGTTGACCATCAACACTTGATGCTCCTTCTTGATTTCTACCTCCGCAGCCTTTAGCATTGCGAAGATCTTGGGAATCGTCTTATCCATACCTTGCATGTTATAGTTCATCACGAAGCTCTTGTAGCTTGGTGGCAGTGATTAGATAACTCTATCAATGAAACTATCAACAGGAAGATTAACTCCCAGTTGAGTCAAGTGATTATGATACCTAGACATTTTGAGTATATGTTCACTGACAGAACTATTCTCCTCCATCTTGCAGCTATAGAACTTATTGGAGACTTCATATCTCTCAATCCAGGCATTTGCTTGAAATATTAACTTCAACTCCTGGAACATCTCATATGCTCCATGACGTTCAAAACATCGTTGAAGTCCCGATTCTAAGCCGTAAAGCATGGCACACTGAACTATCGAGTAGTCATCAGCTTTGCTCTTCCAGACGTTCATAACATCTGGTGTTGCTCCAGCAGTAGGCCTGGCACCCAGCGGTGCTTCCAAGACGTAATTCTTCTGTGCAGCAATGAGGATAATCCTCAAGTTATGGACCCAGTCCGTGTAATTGCTACCATCATCTTTCAACTTTGCTTTCTCAAGGAACGCATTAAAATTCAATGGAACAACAGCACGGGCCATCTATCTACAATCAAACATAGACAAGCAAGATAATATCAGGTACTAAGTTCATGATAAATTTAAGTTCAATTAATCAAATTACTTAAGAACTCACACTTAGAAAGACATCCCTCTAATCTTCTAAGTGAACACGTGATCCAAATCAACTAAACCATAACCGATCATCACGTGAAATGGAGTAGCTTTCAATGGTGAACATCAATATGTTGATCATATCTACTATATGATTCACGCTCGACCTTTCGGTCTCAGTGTTCCGAGGCCATATCTGCATATGCTAGGCTCGTCAAGTTTAACCTGAGTATTCTGCGTGTGCAAAACTGGCTTGCACCCGTTGTAGATGGACGTAGAGCTTATCACACCCGATCATCACGTGGTGTCTGGGCATGATGAACTTTGGCAACGGTGCATACTCAGGGAGAACACTTTTATCTTGAAATTTAGTGAGAGATCATCTTATAATGCTACCGTTAATCAAAGCAAGATAAGATGCATAAAAGATAAACATCACATGCAATCAATATAAGTGATATGCTATGGCCATCATCATCTTGTACTTGTGATCTCCATCTCCGAAGTACCGTCATGATCACCATCGTCACCAGAGCAACACCTTGATCTCCATCGTAGCATCGTTGTCGTCTCGCCAATCTTATGCTTCAATGACTATCGCTACCGCTTAGTGATAAAGTAAAGCATTACAGGGCGATTGTATTGCATACAATAAAGCGACAACCATATGGCTCCTGCCAGTTGCCGATAACTCGGTTACAAAACATGATCATCTCATACAATAAAATATAGCATCATGTCTTGACCATATCACATCACAACATGCCCTGCAAAAACAAGTTAGACGTCCTCTACTTTGTTGTTGCAAGTTTTACGTGGCTGCTACGGGCTTAGCAAGAACCGTTCTTACCTACGCATCAAAACCACAACGATAGTTTGTCAAGTTGGTGCTATTTTAACCTTTGCAAGGACCGGGCGTAGCCACACTCGGTTCAACTAAAGTTGGAGAAACTGACACCTGCCAGCCACCTGTGTGCAAAGCACGGCGGTGAAACCAGTCTCACATAAGCGTACGCGTAATGTCGGTCCGGGCCGCTTCATCCAACAATACCGCCGAACCAAAGTATGACATGCTAGTAAGCAGTATGACTTATATCGCCCACAACTCACTTGTGTTCTACTCGTGCATAACATCAACGCATAAAACATGGCTCAGATGCCACTGCTGGGGAATGTAGTAATTTCAAAAAAATTCATACGCACACGCAAGATCATGGTGATGCATAGAAACGAGAGGGGAGAGTGTTGCCTACGTACCCTCGTAGACCGGAAACGGAAGCGTTGACACAACGTACAGGAAGTAGTCGTACGTCTTCCTGATCCGACCGATCCAAGTATCGAACGTACGGCACCTCCGAGTTCTGCACACGTTCAACTCGGTGACGTCCCTCGAGCTCCGATCCAGCCGAGTGTTGAGGGAGAGTTTCGTCAGCATGACGGCGTGATGACGGTGATGATGCTCTACCGACGCAGGGCTTCGCCTAAGCACTGCTACGATATGACCGAGGTGGAATATGGTGGAAGGGGGCACCGCACACGGCTAAGGAACGATCACGAAGATCAACTTGTGTGTCATGGGGTTCCCCCTGCCCCCGTATATAAAGGAGGGAGGGGGAGGTGCGGCCGGCCACTAGGGGTGCGCCTGGAGGAGTCCTACTCCCACCGGGAGTAGGACTCCCCCCTCTTGCCTTGTTAGAGAAGGAAAGGGGAAGGGGGAAAGAGGAATGGGGGGCGGCGCCCCCCCCCTTCCTTGTCCTATTCGGACTAGGGGGGAGGGGGCACGTGGCCTGCCCTGGCCGGCCCTCCTCTTCTCCCTTAGGGCCCATGTAGGCCCATTAACCCCCGAGGGGGTTCCAGTAACCCCCGTTACTCCAGTAAAATCCCGATTTCACCCGGAACGATTCCGATATCCAAATATAGGCTTCCAATATATCAATATTTATGTCTCGACCATTTCGAGACTCCTCGTCATGTCCGTGATCACATCTGGGACACCGAACAACCTTCGTTACATCAAAACACAAAAACCCTAATTACGATTGTCACCGAACTTTAAGCGTGCGGACCCTACGGGTTCGAGAACTATGTAGACATGACCGAGACACGTCTCCGGTCAATAACCAATAGCGGAACCTGGATGCTCATATTGGTTCCTACATATTCTACGAAGATCTTTATCGGTCAAATCGCATAACAACATACGTTGTTCTCTTTGTCATCGGTTTGTTACTTGCCCGAGATTCGATCGTCGGTATTCCAATACCTAGTTCAATCTCATTACCGGCAAGTCTCTTTACTCGTTCCGTAATACATCATTCCGCAACTAACTCATTAGTTGCAATGCTTGTAAGACTTAAGTGATGTGCATTACCGAGTGGGCCCAGAGATACCTCTCCGACAATCAGAGTGACAAATCCTAATCTCAAAATACGCCAACCCAACAAGTACCTTCAGAGACACTTGTAGAGAACCTTTATAATCACCCAGTTACGTTGTGACGGTTGATAGCACACAAAGTGTTCCTCCGGTAAACGGGAGTTGCATAATCTCATAGTCATAGGAACATGTATAAGTTATGAAGAAAGCAATAGCAACAAACTAAATGATCAAGTGCTAAGCTAAAGGAATGGGTCAAGTCAATCACATCATTCTCCTAATGATGTGATCCCGTTAATCAAATGACAACTCATATCTATGGTTAGGAAACATAACTATCTTCGATCAACGAGCTAGTCAAGTAGAGGCATACTAGTGACACTTTGTTTGTCTATGTATTCACACATATATTATGTTTCCGGTTAATACAATTCTAGCATGAATAATAAACATTTATCATGATATAAGGAAATAAATAATAACTTTTATTATTGCCTCTAGGGCATATTTCCTTCACACATGTCTATGGTCAGGAAACTTAACCATCTTTGATTAACGAGCTAGTCAAGTAGAGGCATACTAGGGACACTCTTTTTTATCTATGTATTCACGCATGTACTAAGTTTCCGGTTAATACAATGCTAGCATGAATAATAAACATTTATCGTGATATAAGGAAATATAAATAACAACTTTATTATTGCCTCTAGGGCATATTTCCTTCACTCTCCTACTTGCACTAGAGTCAATAATCTAGATTACATAGTAATGATTCTAACACCCATGGAGTCTTGGTGCTGATCATGTTTTGCTCGTGGAAGAGGCTTAGTCAATGGGTCTGCAACATTCAGATCCGTATGTATCTTGCAAATCTCCATGTCTTCCTCCTTGACTTGATCGCGGATGGAATTGAAGCGTCTCTTGATGTGTTTGGTTCTCTTGTGAAATTTGGATTCCTTCGCCAAGGCAATTGCTCTAGTATTGTCAGAAAAGATTTTCATTGGACCCGATGCACTAGGTATTACACCTAGATCGGATATGAACTCCTTCATCCAGACTCCTTCATTTGCTGCTTCCGAAGCAGCTATGTACTCCGCTTCACACGTAGATCCCGCCACGACGCTCTGCTTGGAACTACACCAACTTACAGCTCCACCATTCAATATAAATATGTATCTGGTTTGCGACTTTGAGTCATCCGGATCAGTGTCAAAACTTGCATCGGCATAACCATTTACAACAAGCTCTTTGTCACCTCCATAAACGAGAAACATATCCTTAGTCCTTTTCAGGTATTTCAGAATGTTCTTGACCATTGTCCAGTGATCCACTCCTGGACTACTTTGGTACCTCCCTGCTAAACTTATAGCAAGGCACACATCAGGTCTGGTACACAACATTGCATACATGATAGAACCCGTGGCTGGGGCATAGGGAATGACTTCCATTTTCTCTCTATCTTCTGCAGTGGTCGTGCATTGAGTCTAACTCAACTTCACACCTTGTAACATAGGCAAGAACCCTTTCTTTGACTGGTCCATTTTGAACTTCTTCAAACTTTATCAAGGTATGTGCTTTGTGAAAGTCCAATTAAGCGTCTTGATCTATCTCTATAGATCTTGATGCCCAATATATAAGCAGCTTCACCGAGGTCTTTGATTGAAAAATTATTATTCAAGTATCCTTTTATGCTATCCAGAAATTCTGTATTATTTCCAATCAACAATATGTCATCCACATATAATATTAGAAATGCTACAGAGCTCGCACTCACTTTCTTGTAAATAGAGGCTCCTCCAAAAGTCTGTATAAAATCATATGCTTTAATCACACTATCAAAGCATATATTCCTACTCCGAGAGGCTTGCACCAGTCCATAAATGGATCGTTAGAGCTTGCACAGTTTGTTAGCACCTTTAGGATCGACAAAACCTTCGGGTTGCATCATATACAACTCTTCTTTTAAAAATCCATTAAGGAATGCAGTTTTGACATCCATTTGCCAAATTTCATAATCATAAAATGCGGCGATTGCTAGCATGATTTGGACAAACTTAAGCATCGCTACAGGTGAGAAGGTCTCGACGTAGTCAACTCCTTGAACTTTTTGAAAACCATTCGCAACAAGTTGAGCTTTGTATACAATAACATTACCATCAACGTCAGTCTTCTTCTTGAAGATCCATTTATTCTCTATGGCATGCCGATCATCGGGCAAGTCAACCAAAGTCCACACTTTGTTCTCATACATGGATCCCATCTCAGATTTCATGGCCTCAAGACATTTTGTGTTATCTGGGCTCATCATCGCTTCCTCATAGTTCGTAGGCTTGTCATGGTCTAGTAACATGACCTCCAGGACAGGATTACCGTACCACTCTGGTGCGGACCATACTCTGGTTGACCTACGAGGTTCGGTAGTAACTTGATCTAAAGTGTCATGATCATCATCATTAACTTCCTCACTAATTGTTGTAGGCATCACTGGAACTGATTTCTGTGATGAACTACTTTCCAATTCGGGAGAAGGTACAATTACCTCATCAAGTTCTACTTTCCCCCCACTCACTTCTTTCGAGAGAAACTCCTTCTCTAGAAAGGATCCATTCTTAGCAACAAAATAACTTGCCTTTGGATCTGTGATAGAAGGTGTACCCAACAGTTTCCTTTGGGTATCCTATGAAGACATATTTCTCCGATTTGGGTTTGAGCTTATCAGGTTGAAGCTTTTTCACATAAGCATTGTAGCCCAACGACAACTTAGGTTTATTGCCAAACCACAGTTCATATGGTGTTATCTCAACGGATTTAGATGGTGCCATATTTAACGTGAATGTAGCCATCTCTAAAGCATAACCCCAAAACGATAGTGGTAAATTGGTAAGAGACGTCATAGATCGCACCATATCTAATAAAGTACGGTTACGATGTTCGGACACACCATTACGCTGTGGTGTTCCAGGTGGCATGAGTTGCGAAACTATTCCACATTGTTTCAAATGAAGACCAAACTCATAACTCAAATATTCACCTCCACGATCAGATCGTATAAACTTTATTTTCTTTTTACGATGATTTTCCACTTCTGTCATGGAATTGTCACGACAGATGTCCTTAGTGTCAGGGCTTAGTCGCGAGGCCAACGCATCTATGTGATAGCTTGAGAGGGGTTGAGTGGGACGAGAGAGGCGAGGTTTTACCCAGGTTTGGCCCCTCACGGTGGAGGTAAAAGCCTACATCCTGCTGCATTGATATTGATGATGATGATCACGATTACAAGGGTGCTCTATCTCGAGAGCTATTGAGTTGCCTGTCTAAACCTAACTTGTAAAAACCTATCCCTCTTGGGGTGCCCTACCCCTCCTTACATATGTTGAAGGGGTGGCTTACATGACTAGTCCTATTAGGATTAGGATTACTCTATTACAAGTGGATTCCTAGTCTTGCTTCCTTTGTAGGAGAATATTCCTTATGCCTTTCATCTTAAGTCGGCCCACCATAAGACGAGCCGGCCTTCCATGAACCGCCTGTTGGGCCACCGGGACTTTTCGCTCCTCCGACACACCGGCCAGGTCATCAGTGA
>NC_041392.1:485301653-485381469 GCF_002162155.2 Triticum dicoccoides | reverse complement strand
GAGTCGCCAAGTCAGGGCAGGTCACCAGTGAGTCGCCAAGTCAAGGCGGGTCACTAGTGAGTCGCCAAGTTAGGGCGGGTCACTAGTGAATCGCCAAGTCTAGCCGGGTCATACATCCGGGCGGGTCATACCGCGGGGTGTATCCCCAACATTAGCCCCTAGTTTAATTTGGATTTATCCATGTTAAACTGATCCTGCAAAATAAACACAAGAACAAATTTGACAGGTTGTGCTCCGGGTTAAAAATTCTTGTAAGCCGGCACCTAATCATCCTGAAGTCCTTGTCATTTCCTTCTTCTAGAAAGTACAGGTCAATAGGCCAGCTTCATAATCATTTTGCTGTCATTGTTTTTTCACAGAAAAATATTGTGAAGAATAATTCATTTGATTCAGCTCCCAATGCTTAAGAAAAATATTGGTCTTGAAATACTCATCTGATTTTCAACTGGCTTCAAGATGTAGAACTTGTCGGTTTAACATTATCAAAGTTACCGGTTTGTAAATATTGATGGCACCGGGTCATGATTGTTGCTAATCATCAAACTTGAAAATATCCCTCCCTTATATGCATATCACTTGTAGCCCCCAAGTATTAAGAAGGGAGCGTAGTAACCACTTAAGACTTGCTTCAATATAAATGTTACAACCTTGAAGAAATCCAAGTTGTTCATCTCAGTCACTAGCCAAAACTGAATATTCCACATATGTAGCCCCCAAGTGCCGGGTTGTCATGCTTGCAGCAACCTCGGACTTGTAATTGCCTTATGCTCATAAAAACTTCAACCAGTGTAGCCCCCAAGGGCCGGGTCATTATGACATAATGAGAAGGGACTTTGTAGATAGGATTATGTAGACTTAAACAGCAACGTGTAGCCCCCAAGGGCCGGCTTAGTAAGATAATACTGAGCTGGAACTTTATATATATACTTCATTGAAAATAACTTCATATGACGTAACCCCCACCATGGGGCTCGAACCCATGACCACAAGGTTAAGAGCTTTGTACTCTACCAACTGAGCAATAAACCTTTCAATATAATGGATTAAAGCTTGCGCACCTTAAATTTTTGACAGGAGCAATTGGTAGCCCCCAAGGGCCGACTCATTATGATGTGATGAGTCGGGTCTTCAATAAGGCTAGTAAAAAGGACTTTGCATTAGCCCCCAAGTGTCATGGTGCATGCTGGCAGTGACATGGGACTTGCATATTTGATGTAATCTCAACTTGAATAATGTAGCCCCCAAGTGCCAGGTCGTAAGCCTGCAGCAACTCAGGACTATTCTTTCCATTGTAGAATAAATTATATCCATTGATGAAATAATAGCCATCGCGCTGAAGCGACTTTGAAAACCTTAATCCTAATACTGGTTATTGATAACCATAAAAAATCCAGCCATGTTGGCTATTCAAGAGTTGAATAATATAATCCGGTATGA
Source organism: Triticum dicoccoides (assembly GCF_002162155.2). NCBI lineage: Eukaryota > Viridiplantae > Streptophyta > Magnoliopsida > Poales > Poaceae > Triticum > Triticum dicoccoides. Next base: position 485,380,032 of record NC_041392.1, on the reverse strand, counting down.
AAACCTCAATCATTCAATATCATCATGAAAATCCAGCCAAGTTGGGGTATTATCATATACTAGCGACTTAGAGTCTGCCATCCTGGCGGGTTGCAAAGACCCGAAGATGCTTCAAATATGAGGCATAAATAGGGAAGCTTGGCCCGATTTGTAAAACCAAATGGCAAAAAAGAGATGAGAGAATAAGAAATCAAAAAATCCGAGGCTATTGTAGGCCGCCAAGTCAAAGTGTCTTCTTCGATGAAACTAGCCCGAGCCACTGGAAGGTACGCGCTTTCAGTGAGCCGGCACTCACAGTACCCAATCGGCATTTGAACCCAGATAAGTTCAGGTCTTATTTAAAGATAGACTCATCAGGAGTACGCAGGGTCAGAGTAGCAGCATGCATCACGGGCCGATTTATCCAAGTTTCATGGAAGGCGGCTTATGAAGCCTGGATCTATCCTGACTATCTGTAAGCCGTGCTCTTACATGGCAAAACCGGCATTTTAACCTTAACAAGTTCAGATCTTGGTCGAATACGCCGTAAGATTGATCGGTAAGAGTTCGGCTGGTCAATCAAGATTACCTTATGGAGTTGGAGCAGCTGGTTACAGGTAGGATGACCCGGAAAGGTTATGTTCTCTTTGGTCGAATACATCTATGTTTGAATAAACCTGGTTAAGAGGGTAGTAACACTATGTTCCCTTTGGTCGAATACGCCTATGTTTGAACAGGAAGCCCCCAAGTGACATACTGACAAGTGTGGTATTGAGCCGATCAAGAGGGATATTCACAGCTATGCTTCAAATATGAGCAGGAAGCCCCCAAGTGACCAAGATAAGCCCATAAGGCAGGATACCCATGTTTGAACCGTGCATCATAGTAGCAAGTTCTCTTTGGCAACCTTTAAATTTTTCTGAGAACTCGAACTTTGCGAGAGATAAATTCATCTTGAGCCGGAATTTTAAAGCGGATATTGAGAACTTCAGTGCTTTGTGGGAGACAGATTTCCCGTGAGCCGGATTTTGAACCGAAATCCTTCTTTTTAAGCCGGAAATTTTCTGATGGCCTTTTAAATTTTCACCAATAGGGCAGTAGCCTTCGAGGCCGGGTTATTTTTCCTCCAATGACCCAGAGTTCTTGAATTCACTGAAAACCGGCAACATTTGCTGAGTCATGTCATCATAGCCCCAGAGTCTTAACACGACTCGAGGAGTTGGCTTGAGATTGTTCATACTTGACCGTGATATAAACCGACATATAACTGAACAACGGACGCTGTAATATGCTGAAGCTGGAAGCAAGGTGGCAAGCTAATAATCTTCGCAACATTTATTGTATACTCCTATACGAGTCATTCAATAAACTCCGTGACAAGATGGTCACATTTGCAGTACACAATTTGTCCTGCATCAAAAACATTGCAAGCCAAAGTAATTGCTCTTTTTAAAGAAAGTAATATGTAATATAAAAATATACTGGATGACTTTCACCTAATATGTTAGGTTGGAAATTATCCACCACGGAGTTGATGATCACTACGGTGAAGTTGAAATCAATCACGAGCGAGTCGGCCGCAGAAGCAGACAAATGAGTCAACTGTAGGGTTGTAAGCCGGTGCGGACGAGCAAGTGGTTCTCCGCGTTATAAGCTGGCGCAGACGCGTGAACCGACCGTGAGGGCAGACGGACAAGTTGTCCGTGGCGTTGCAAGACGGCACAGACGGGCGAGTCGGCCGACACGTTGATGTAAACTGGACCGCGACACGCATGTCTGTGAAACCGCACGGCACAGCCGAACGTGCATCTGCAGTATAACACCACCCCCGTTCCTTTTAATAGTCGTCCAGACACGGCTCCACGTGACCTCTCCTCCTTTGTCCCTTTCTTTTTCTTTGTCTTCATGTGATGAAGAAACAACAGTAGCTTTTGATCTCCTCATATAAGTAATGCATGTTGCTCAACGTCCTCCACACCACATGGATGCAGACCAGAAGATTAGGCCGACGTTGTCCCTCACCATCGCAGGAGCCTTTTGGATTTTTTAAAAATTAAACTGGGGTACATGAACACATGGGAAGTATCAGCAGCGCTTCCTCATAATGGTTGTACGTAGACATTGGGGTGATTTGGCAACTTGGAAAATGGAGTTTGTGACTTGGAGAGACGGCCACTTTGCTTGGTTGTGGAGGTTGACGACTTGACAGCAGTCGACTCTAGTGAACTTGGAGGCGACGCGGAGGTGATGATGAAGTGACTTAAAAACCAGTGGAGACGGCTCAACATGGCATGTTGGCATGCCAATGACAAAATGGTCCAGGCACGGCGACGATTTATTCAAGGCCGACGCAGCTCACGGGAAAAGGCAGACCATCGCGGTGACTTAGAGCATGGCCGAGGATGAGCGAGCATGGCTGCAACGGCTTAAGACCGCGACCGCACATGATAGAAGCGGAGGGCGGGTTACTGCGGCGGCCTTGGTGCGGAGGTAAAGTGGTGTTTCGTGGCAGAGCCCACTTAGAACAAGACGAGTTCTGCATCGGAGGTTAGAAAGCGACACCGGTGAGGTGAAGCGACGCGACGAGGCCGCGGAGGCTCGGCAGCTGCACCACGGCAATGGAGGTAGTGCCACGGGGACGGTGACCTAACGGCTGCAGGGGCAGAGGTGCTTTTGAAAGCAGCCGACAACTCAAGCAAGGTGGCGAAGATGGCAACTCTGAGGCGGCGAGATGTCAGTGGCGGCTCACCACGGTGGTCAACAGGGCGGGTCAACGGAGCTAGTCAATAGAGGAGTCCGAGCCCGTGGAAAATCCGCTTCCGGGCCGTGACCTTTTTTTAACGCAGCTGAACATGATAGCTTAGATTGGTTTCCTATGCTTTGTATATCCACTTCTCGCTAGTGATAATATGCCTTGGAAGACGCATCAGTTGATGGTAAAAAACAAAGGTTGGACCAATACTCTATACTGGTACAAATACTTGCGCCTTCCCATGTCATAGTAGATAATGGAGTAATAGTTGATGACTTGATTTTAGTCTTCCTGAAAGGAATCCATCACCGGTCAAATCTGGAGTTGTGGTGGAAGAAAACAAATAGCCGCCTTGGGACTTGAATCTGCACATTGCAGCAGCAACTCTCGGATTCATCTCCGACTTGCAATTATGTCTTTTTTGTCTGATCTCAATTTTTTTGGTCTTGGCTTTTGGTGTTGGCGCCTTGCACCAAGATCGATCTGGATCAGATTTCTTAATTGCACAGGGAAAAATGCATGTTGGTCTCGGCGATGCGCGGTAGCAGTAGTTGAAATTTATCTCCTCTCGGATCCGACTTTCAAAGGCGGCGGCTCACGGCGCAGCCCTAAATTTTCTTTAACCTTTAAACCTCACCGATCATAAATCTGGTCCGACGAACTTGAAGCTGACACAGCTCCTTCCAAACCGGCTCTTCTTCATCCGAAAATTGTGAACTCTCGATCCCTAGGAGAAATCCCTTCAAGAACTCAACATCACCGTGCACAAGTCCCATGGTGGGCGCCAACTGTCATGGAATTGTCACGGCAGATGTCCTTAGTGTCAGGACTTAGTCGCGAGGCCAACACATCTATGTGGTAGCTTGAGAGGGGTTGAGTGGGACGAGAGACGCGAGGTTTTACCCAGGTTCGGCCCCTCATGGTGGAGGTAAAATCCTACATCCTGCTTCACTCATATTGATGATGATGATCATGATTATAAGGATGCTCTATCTTGAGAGCCATTGAGTTTTCTGTCTAAACCTAACTTGTAAAAACCTGTCCTCTTGGGGTGTCCTGCCTCTCCTTATATATGTTGAAGGGGCGTCTTACATGACTAGTCCTATTAGGATTAGGATTACTCTATTACAAGTGGAGTCCTAGTCTTGCTTCCTTTATAGGAGAATATTCCTTATGCCTTTCATCTTAAGCCGGCCCACCATAACACGAGCGGCCTTCCATAAACCACCTGTTGGGCCACCAGGACCTGTCGCACCTCTGACCCGCCGGCCGAGTCATTAGTGAGTGCAGAGATCCGGGCGGGTCACTTAGTGAGTCGCCAAATCAGGGCGGGTCACCAGTGAGTCGCCAAGTTAGGGCGGGTTACCAGTGAGTCGCCAAGCCCGGCCGGGTCATACCGCAGGGTATATCCCCGCCAACTTCACTCTGAAATTCTTTGAACTTTTCAAATGTTTCACACTTATGTTTCATTAAGTAGATATACCGACATCTGCTCAAATCATCTGTGAAGGTCAGAAAATAACGTTACCGCCGCAAGCCTCAACACTCATCGGACCACATATATCACTATGTATTATTTCCAATAAGTTAGTGGCTCGCTCCATTGTTTTGGAGAACAGAGTCTTAGTCATCTTGCACATGAGGCATGGTTCACAAGTATCAAGTGATTCATAATCAAGTGATTCCAAAGTCCCATCAGCATGGAGTTTCTTCATGCGCTTTACACCAATATGACCTAAACGACAGTGCCACAAATAAGTTGCACTATCATTATTAACTTTGCATCTTTCTGCTTCAATATTATGTATATGTGTATCACTACGATCAAGATTCAACAAAAATAGACCACTCATCAAGGGTGCATGACCATAAAAGATATTACTCATATAAATAGAACAACCATTATTCTTTGATTTAAATGTGAAGGAAATATGCCCTAGAGGCAATAATAAAGTTATTATTTATTTCCTTATATCATGATAAATGTTTATTATTCATGCTAGAATTGTATTAACCGGAAACATAATACATGTGTGAATACATAGACAAACTTAGTGTCACTAGTATGCCTCTACTTGACTAGCTCGTTAATCAAAGATGGTTATGTTTCCTGACCATGAACAAAGTGTTGTTATTTGATTAACGAGGTCACATCATTAGTTGAATGATCTGATTGACATGACCCATTCCATTAGCTTAGCACCCGATCGTTTAGTATGTTGCTATTGCTTTCTTCATGACTTATACATGTTCCTATAACTATGAGATTATGCAACTCCCGTTTGCCGGAGGAACACTTTGGGTACTACCAAACGTCACAACGTAACTGGGTGATTATAAAGGAGTACTATAGGTGTCTCCAAAGGTACATGTTGGGTTGGCGTATTTCGAGATTAGGATTTGTCACTCCGATTGTCGGAGAGGTATCTCTGGGCCCTCTCGGTGATGCACATCACATAAGCCTTGCAAGCATTACAACTAATATATTAGTTGTGAGATGATGTATTACGGAACGAGTAAAGAGACTTGCCGGTAACGAGATTGAACTAGGTATTGGATACCGACGATCGAATCTCGGGCAAGTAACATACCGATGACAAAGGGAACAACGTATGTTGTTATGCGGTCTGACCGATAAAGATCTTCGTAGAATATGTAGGAGCCAATATGGGCATCCAGGTCCCGCTATTGGTTATTCACCGGAGACGTGTCTCGGTCATGTCTACATTGTTCTCGAACCCGTAGGGTCCGCACGCTTAAGGTAACGATGACAGTTATATTATGAGTTTATGCATTTTGATGTACCGAAGGTTGTTCGGAGTCCCAGATGTGATCACGGACATGACGAGGAGTCTCGAAATGGTTGAGACGTAAAGATTGATATATTGGAAGCCTATGTTTGGATATCGGAAGTGTTCCGGGTGAAATCGGGATTTTACCGGAGTACCGGGAGGTTACCGGAACCCCCCGGGAGCCATATGGGCCTTATTGGGCTTTAGTGGAAAGGTGAAAGGGGCTGCCCATGGTGGGCTATGCGCCTCCCCCCTTCCCCTAGTCCTATTAGGACTAGGAGAGGTGGCCGGCCCCCTCTCTCTCTTTCCCCCCTCAAGGAATCCTATTCCAACTAGGATTGGGGGGGGGGGGAATCCTACTCCCAGAGGGAGTAGGACTCTCCTGGCGCGCCCTCCCTTGGCCGGCCAGCCTCCCCCCTCTAGTCCTTTATATACAGAGGCAGGGCACCCCAAAGAACACACAAGTTGATCCACGTGATCTATTCCTTAGCCGTGTGCGGCGCCCCCAACCACCATAGTCCTCGATAATACTGTAGCGGAGTTTAGGCGAAGCCCTGCTGCTGTAGTACATCAAGATCGTCACCACGCCGTCGTGCTGACGGAACTCTTCCCCGACACTTTGCTGGATCGGAGTCCGGGGATCGTCATCGAGCTGAACGTGTGCTCGAACTCGGAGGTGCCGTAGTTTCGGTACTTGATCGGTTGGATCGTGAAGACGTACGACTACTTCCTCTACGTTGTGTCATCGCTTCCGCAGTCGGTCTGCGTGGGTACGTAGACAACACTCTCCCCTCTTGTTGCTATGCATCACATGATCTTGCGTGTGCGTAGGAATTTTTTTGAAATTACTACGAAACCCAACAGTGGTATCAGAGCCTAGGTTATTTATGTTGATGTTATATGCACGAGTAGAACACAAGTGAGTTGTAAGCGATATAAGTCATACTGCCTACCAGCATGTCATACTTTGGTTCGGCAGCATTGTTGGACGAGACGACCTGGACCAACATTACGCGTACGCTTACGCGAGACCGGTTCCCCCGACGTGCTTTGCACATAGGTGGCTTGCGGGCGACTGTCTCTCCAACTTTAGTTGAACCAAGTATGGCTACGCCCGGTCCTTGCGAAGGTTAAAACAGAGTCTATTTGACAAACTATCGTTGTGGTTTTGATGCGTAGGTGAGATTGGTTCTTGCTTAAGCCCGTAGCAGCCACGTAAAACTTGCAACAACAAAGTAGAGGACGTCTAACTTGTTTTTGCAGGGCATGTTGTGATGTGATATGGTCAAGGCATGATGCTGAATTTTATTGTATGAGATGATCATGTTTTGTAACCGAGTTATCGGCAACTGGCAGGAGCCATATGGTTGTCGCTTTATTGTATGCAATGCAATCGCGATGTAATGCTTTACTTTATTACTAAACGGTAGTGATAGTCGTGGAAGCATAAGATTAGCGAGACGACAACGATGCTACGATGGAGATCAAGGTGTCGCGCCGGTGACGATGGTGATCATGACGGTGCTTCGGAGATGGAGATCACAGGCACAAGATGATGATGGCCATATCATATCACTTATATTGATTGCATGTGATGTTTATCTTTTATGCATCTTATCTTGCTTTGATTGACGGTAGCATTATAAGATGATCTCTCACTAAATTATCAAGAAGTGTTCTCCCTGAGTATGCACCGTTGCCAAAGTTCGTCGTGCCCAGACACCACGTGATGATCGGGTGTGATAAGCTCTACGTCCATCTACAACGGGTGCAAGCCAGTTTTTGCACACGCAGAATACTCAGGTTAAACTTGACGAGCCTAGCATATGCAGATATGGCCTCGGAACACAGAGACCGAAAGGTCGAGCATGAATCATATAGTAGATATGATCAACATAACGATGTTCACCATTGAAAACTACTCCATCTCACGTGATGGTCGGTTATGGTTTAGTTGATTTGGATCACATAATCACTTAGAAGATTAGAGGGATGTCTATCTAAGTGGGAGTTCTTAAGTAATATGATTAATTGAACTTAAATTTATCATGAACTTAGTCCCTGATAGTATCTTGCTTGTTTATGTTGATTGTAGATAGATGGCTCGTGCTGTTGTTCCGTTGAATTTTAGTGCGTTCCTTGAGAAAGCAAAGTTGAAAGATGATGGTAGCAATTATACGGACTGGGTCCGTAACTTGAGGATTATCCTCATTGCTGCTCAGAAGAATTACGTCCTGGAAGCACCGCTGGGTGCCAGGCCTGCTGCTGGCGCAACACCAGATGTTATGAACGTCTGGCAGAGCAAAGCTGATGACTACTCGATAGTTCAGTGTGCCATGCTTTACGGCTTAGAATCGGGACTTCAACGACGTTTTGAACGTCATGGAGCATATGAGATGTTCCAGGAGTTGAAGTTAATATTTCAAGCAAATGCCCGGGTTGAGAGATATGAAGTCTCCAATAAGTTCTATAGCTGCAAGATGGAGGAGAATAGTTCTGTCAGTGAACATATACTCAAAATGTCTAGGTATCATAATCACTTGACTCAACTGGGAGTTAATCTTCCGGATGACTGCATCATTGACAGAATTCTCCAATCACTTCCACCAAGATACAAGAGCTTCGTGATGAACTATAATATGCAAGGGATGAACAAGACTATTCCCAAGCTCTTCGCAATGCTGAAAGCTGCGGAGGTAGAAATCAAGAAGGAGCATCAAGTGTTGATGGTTAACAAAACCACTAGTTTCAAGAAAAAGGGCAAAGGGAAGAAGAAGGGGAACTTCAAGAAGAACAGCAAGCAAGTTGCTGCTCAGGAGAAGAAACCCAAGTCTGGACCTAAGCCTGAAACTGAGTGCTTCTACTGCAAGCAGACTGGTCACTAGAAGCGGAACTGCCCCAAGTATTTGGCGGATAAGAAGGATGGCAAGGTGAACAAAGGTATATGTGATATACATATTATTGATGTGTACCTTACTAGAGCTCGCAGTAGCACCTAGGTATTTGATACTGGTTCTGTTGCTAATATTTGCAACTCGAAACAGGGACTACGGATTAAGCGAACACTGGCAAAGGACGAGGTGACGATGCGCGTGGGAAACGGTTCCAAAGTCGATGTGATCGCGGTCGGCACGCTACCTCTACATCTACCTTCGGGATTAGTATTAGACCTAAGTAATTGTTATTTGGTGCCAGCATTGAGCATGAACATTATATCTGGATCTTGTTTAATGCGAGACGGTTATTCATTTAAATCAGAGAATAATGGTTGTTCTATTTATATGAGTAATATCTTTTATGGTCATGCACCCTTGAAGAGTGGTCTATTCTTATTGAATCTCGATAGTAGTAATACACATATTCATAATGTTGAAACCAAAAGATGCAGAGTTAATAATGAAAGTGCAACTTATTTGTGGCACTGTCGTTTAGGTCATATCGGTGTAAAGCGCATGAAGAAACTCCATACTGATGGACTTTTGGAACCACTTGATTATGAATCACTTGGTACTTGCGAACCGTGCCTCATGGGCAAGATGACTAAAACACCGTTCTCCGGTACTATAGAGAGAGCAATAGATTTGTTGGAAATCATACATACCGATGTATGTGGTCCGATGAACATTGAGGCTCGGGGCGGATATCGTTATTTTCTCACCTTCACAGATGATTTAAGCAGATATGGGTATATCTACTTAATGAAACATAAGTCTGAAACATTTGAAAAGTTCAAAGAATTTCAGAGTGAAGTTGAAAATCATCGTAACAAGAAAATAAAGTTTCTACGATCTGATCATGGAGGAGAATATTTGAGTTACGAGTTTGGTGTACATTTGAAAAATTGTGGAATAGTTTCGCAACTCACGCCACCCGGAACACCACAGCGTAATGGTGTGTCCGAACGTCGTAATCATACTTTACTAGATATGGTGCGATCTATGATGTCTCTTACTGATTTACCGCTATCATTTTGGGGTTATGCTCTAGAGACGGCCACATTCACGTTAAATAGGGCACCATCAAAATCCGTTGAGACGACGCCTTATGAACTGTGGTTTGGCAAGAAACCAAAGTTGTCGTTTCTTAAAGTTTGGGGCTGTGATGCTTATGTGAAAAAGCTTCAACCTGATAAGCTCGAACCCAAATCGGAGAAAAGTGTCTTCATAGGATACCCAAAGGAGACTGTTGGGTACACCTTCTATCACAGATCCGAAGGCAAGACATTTGATGCTAAGAGTGGATCCTTTCTAGAGAAGGAGTTTCTCTCGAAAGAAGTGAGTGGGAGGAAAGTAGAACTTGACGAGGTAACTGTACCTGCTCCTTTATTGGAAAGTAGTACATCACAGAAAACTGTTTCTGCGACACCTACACCAATAAGTGAGGAAGCTAATGATGATGATCATGAAACTTCAGATCAAGATACTAATGAACCTCGTAGATCAACCAGAGTAAGATCCGCGCCAGAGTGGTACGGTAATCCTGTTCTGGAAGTCATGCTACTAGATCATGATGAACCTATGAACTATGAAGAAGCGATGGTGAGCCCAGATTCCGCAAAGTGGCTTGAAGCCATGAAATCTGAGATGGGATCCATGTATGAGAACAAAGTATGGACTTTGGTTGACTTGCCCGATGATCGGCAAGCAATTGAGAATAAATGGATCTTCAAGAAGAAGACTGACGCTGATGGTAATGTTACTGTCTACAAAGCTCGACTTGTCGCAAAAGGTTTTCGACAAGTTCAAGGGGTTGACTACGATGATACCTTCTCACCCGTAGCGATGCTTAAGTCTGTCCGAATCATGTTAGCAATTGCCGCATTTTATGATTATGAAATTTGGCAGATGGATGTCAAAACTGCATTCCTGAATGGATTTCTGGAAGAAGAGTTGTATATGATGCAACCAGAAGGTTTTGTCGATCCAAAGGGAGCTAACAAAGTGTGCAAGCTCCAGCGATCCATTTATGGATTGGTGCAAGCCTCTCGGAGTTGGAATAAACGTTTTGATAGTGTGATCAAAGCATTTGGTTTTATACAGACTTTCGGAGAAGCCTGTATTTACAAGAAAGTGAGTGGGAGCTCTGTAGCATCTCTAATATTATATGTGGATGACATATTACTAATTGGAAATGATATAGAATTTCTGGATAGCATAAAGGGATACTTGAACAAGAGTTTTTCAATGAAAGACCTCGGTGAAGCTGCTTACATATTAGGCATTAAGATCTATAGAGATAGATCAAGACGCTTAATTGGACTTTCACAAAGCACATACCTTGACAAAGTTTTGAAGAAGTTCAAAATGGATCAAGCAAAGAAAGGGTTCTTGCCTGTGTTACAAGGTGTGAAGTTGAGTAAGACTCAATGCCCGACCACTGCAGAAGATAGAGAGAAAATGAAAGATGTTCCCTATGCTTCAGCCATAGGCTCTATCATGTATGCAATGCTGTGTACCAGACCTGATGTGTGCCTTGCTATAAGTTTAGCAGGGAGGTACCAAAGTAATCCGGGAGTGGATCATTGGACAGCGGTCAAGAACATCCTGAAATACCAGAAAAGGACTAAGGATATGTTTCTCGTATATGGAGGTGACAAAGAGCTCACCGTAAAATGTTACGTTGATGCAAGCTTTGACACTGATCCGGACGATTCTAAATCGCAAACCGGATACGTGTTTACATTAAACGGTGGAGCTGTCAGTTGGTGCAGTTCTAAACAAAGCGTCGTAGCGGGATCTACATGTGAAGCGGAGTACATAGCTGCTTCGGAAGCAGCGAACGAAGGAGTCTGGATGAAGGAGTTCATATCCGATCTAGGTGTCATACCTAGTGCATCGGGTCCAATGAAAATCCTTTGTGACAATACTGGTGCAATTGCCTTGGCAAAGGAATCTAGATTTCACAAAAGGACCAAGCACATCAAGAGACACTTCAACTCCATCCGGGATCTAGTCCAGGTGGGAGACATAGAGATTTGCAAGATACATACGGATCTGAATGTTGCAGACCCGTTGACTAAGCCTCTTCCACGAGCAAAACATGATCAGCACCAAGGCTCCATGGGTGTTAGAATCATTACAGTGTAATCTAGATTATTGACTCTAGTGCAAGTGGGAGACTGAAGGAAATATGCCCTAGAGGCAATAATAAAGTTATTATTTATTTCCTTATATCATGATAAATGTTTATTATTCATGCTAGAATTGTATTAACCGGAAACATAATACATGTGTGAATACATAGACAAACTTAGTGTCACTAGTATGCCTCTACTTGACTAGCTCGTTAATCAAAGATGGTTATGTTTCCTGACCATGAACAAAGTGTTGTTATTTGATTAACGAGGTCACATCATTAGTTGAATGATCTGATTGACATGACCCGTTCCATTAGCTTAGCACCCGATCGTTTAGTATGTTGCTATTGCTTTCTTCATGACTTATACATGTTCCTATAACTATGAGATTATGCAACTCCTGTTTGCCGGAGGAACACTTTGGGTACTACCAAACGTCACAACATAACTGGGTGATTATAAAGGAGTACTACAGGTGTCTCCAAAGGTACATGTTGGGTTGGCGTATTTCAAGATTAGGATTTGTCACTCCGATTGTCGGAGAGGTATCTCTGGGCCCTCTCGGTGATGCACATCACATAAGCCTTGCAAGCATTACAACTAATATATTAGTTGTGAGATGATGTATTACGGAACGAGTAAAGAGACTTGCCGGTAACGAGATTGAACTAGGTATTGGATACCGACGATCGAATCTCGGGCAAGTAACATACCGATGACAAGGGAACAACGTATGTTGTTATGCAGTCTGACCGATAAAGATCTTCGTAGAATATGTAGGAGCCAATATGGGCATCCAGGTCCCGCTATTGGTTATTGACCAGAGACGTGTCTCGGTCATGTCTACATTGTTCTCGAACCCGTAGGGTCCGCACGCTTAAGGTAACGATGACAGTTATATTATGAGTTTATGCATTTTGATGTACCGAAGGTTGTTCGGAGTCCCGGATGTGATCACAGACATGACGAGGAGTCTCGAAATGGTCGAGACGTAAAGATTGATATATTGGAAGCCTATGTTTGGATATCGGAAGTGTTTCGGGTGAAATCGGGATTTTACCAGAGTACCGTGAGGTTACCGGATCCCCCTGGGAGCCATATGGGCCTTATTGGGCTTTAGTGGAAAGGTGAAAGGGGCTGCCCATGGTGGGCTGTGCGCCTCCCCCCTTCCCCTAGTCCTATTAGGACTAGGAGAGGTGGCCGGCCCCCTCTCTCTCTTTCCCCCCTCAAGGAATCCTATTCCAACTAGGATTGGGGGGGAATCCTACTCCCAGAGGGAGTAGGACTCTCCTGGCGCGCCCTCCCTTGGCCGGCCAGCCTCCCCCCTCTAGTCCTTTATATACAGAGGCAGGGCACCCCAAAGAACACACAAGTTGATCCACGTGATCTATTCCTTAGCTGTGCGCGGCGCCCCCAGCCACCATAGTCCTCGATAATACTGTAGCGGAGTTTAGGCGAAGCCCTGCTGCTGTAGTACATCAAGATCGTCACCACGCCGTCGTACTGAGGGAACTCTTCCCCGACACTTTGCTGGATCGGAGTCCGGGGATCGTCATCGAGCTGAACGTGTGCTCGAACTCGGAGGTGCCGTAGTTTCGGTACTTGATCGGTTGGATCGTGAAGACGTACGACTACTTCCTCTACGTTGTGTCATCGCTTCCGCAGTCGGTCTGCGTGGGTACGTAGACAACACTCTCCCCTCTCGTTGCTATGCATCACATGATCTTGCGTGGGCGTAGGAATTTTTTTGAAATTACTACGAAACCCAACAAAATGAATAACCATCTCGCATCAAACAAGATCCAGATATAATGTTCATGCTCAACGCTGGCACCAAATAACAATTATTCAGGTCTAAAACTAATCCTGAAGGTAGATGTAGAGGTAGCGTGCCGACGGCGATCGCATCGACCTTGGAACCATTTCCGACGCGCATCGTCACCTCGTCCTTAGTGAATCTTCGTTTAATCCATAGCCCCTGTTTTGAGTTGCAAATATGAGCAACAGAACCAATATCAAATACCGAGATGCTACTACGAGCATTAGTAAGGTACACATCAATAACATGTATATCAAATATACCTTTCACTTTGGCACCCTTCTTATCCAGTCCCTTTACAGTAGAAGCACTTAGTTTTAGGCTTAGGTCCAGACTTGGGCTTCTTCCCTTGAGAAGCAACTTGCTTGCTATTCTTATTGAAGTTCCCCTTCTTGCCTTTGCCCTTTTTCTTGAAACTAGTGGTCTTGTTAACCATCAACACTTGACGCTCCTTCTTGATTTCTACCTCCGCAGCCTTTAGCATTGCGAAGAGCTCGGGAATTGTCTTTTCCATCCCATGCATATTATAGTTCATCCCGAAGCCTTTATAGCTTGGTGGCACTGATTGAAGAACTCTGTCAATGACACTATCATCAGGAAGATTAACTCCTACCTAGGTCAAGTGGTTATGGTACCCAGACATTCTGAGTATGTGTTCACTAACAGAACTATTCTCCTCCATTCTATAGTTGTGTAACTTGTTGGAGACTTCATATCTCTCAACTTGGGCATTTGCTTCAAATATTAACTTCAACTCCTGGAACATCTCATATGCTCCATGACGCTCAAAGCGTCTTTGAAGTCCCAATTCTAACTGTAAAGCATGGCACACTAAACTATCAAGTAGTCATCAGCTTTGCTCTGCCAGACATTCATAACGTCCGGAGTTGCTCCTGCAGCGGGTCTTGCACCTAGCGGTGCTTCCAGTATGTAATTCTTCTATGCAGCAATGAGGATAATCCTCAAGTTACGGCCCCAGTCCGTGTAGTTGCTACCATCATCTTTCAACTTAGCTTTCTCTAGGAACACATTAAAATTCAAGGGAACGGTAGCACAGGCCATTAATCTACAACAACATAGATATGCAACAACTATCAGGACTAAGTTCATGATAAATTAAAGTTCGATTAATCATATTACTTAAGAACTCCCACTTAGATAGACATCCCTCTAGGCATCTAAATGATCACGTGATCCATATCAACTAAACCATGTCCGATCATCACGTGAGATGGAGTAGTTTTCAATGGGAACATCTCTATGTTGATCATATCTACTATATGATTCACGTTCGACCTTTTGGTCTCAGTGTTCCGAGGCCATATCTGCATATGCTAGGCTCGTCAAGTTTAACTTGAGTGTTCTGCACGTGCAAAACTGGCTTGCACCCATTGTATGTGAACATAGGGTTTATCACACCTGATCATCACATGGTGTCTCGGCACGACGAACTATAGCAATGTGCATACTCAGGGAGAACATTTATACCTTGAAATTTAGTGAGGGATCATCTTATAATGCTACCGCCGTACTAAGCAAAATAAGATGCATAAAAGATAAACATCACATGCAATCAAAATATGTGACATGATACGGCCATCATCATCTTGTGCCTTTGGTTCTCCATCTCCAAAGCATCGTCATGATCTCCATCGTCACCAGCTTGACACCTTGATATCCATCGTAGCATCGTTGTCGTCTCACCAACTATTGCTTCTACGACTATCGCTACCGCTTAGTGATAAAGTAAAGCAATTACATGGCGATTGCATTTCATACAATAAAGCGACAACCATAAGGCTCCTGCCAGTTGCTGATAACTTTTACAAAACATGATCATCTCATACAACAATTTATATCTCATCACGTCTTGACCATATCACATCATAACATGCCCTGCAAAATCAAGTTAGATGTCCTCTACTTTGTTGTTGCAAGTTTTACGTGGCTGCTACGATCTTCTAGCAAGAACTGTTCTTACCTACACATCAAAACTACAACGATTTCCCATCAAGTTTGCTGTTTTAACCTTCAACAAGGACCGGCTGTAGTCAAATTCGAATCAACTAAAGTTGGAGAAACATACACCCGGCAGCCACCTGTGTGCAAAGCACATCGGTAGAACCGGTCTCATGAACATGGTCATGTAATGTTGGTTCAGGCCGCTTCATCCAATAATACCGCCGAATCAAAATAATACGTTGGTGGTAAGCAATATGACTATTATCACCCACAACTCTTTGTGTTCTACTCGTGCATATCATCTACGCATAGGCTTGGCTCGGATGCCACTGTTGGGGAATGTAGCATGCAATTTCAAAAAAATTCCTATGATCACGCAAGATCTATTTAGGAGATGCATAGCAACGAGAGGGAGAGAGAGTGTCCACGTACCCTCGTAGACAGAAAGCGGAAGCGTTAGATTAACGCGGTTGATGTAGTCGAACGTCTTCACGATCCAACCGATCTTAGTACCGAACGTACGGAACCTCCGTGTTCAGCACACGTTCAGCTCGATGACGTCCCTCGAACTCTTGATCCAGCAGAGGGTCGAGGGAGAGTTCCGTCAGCACAACGGTGTGGTGATGGTGATGGTGATGTGATCCGCACAGGGCTTCGCCTAAGCACTATGATGCTATGACCAGAGGAGTACCACACACGGCTAAGATAACTATTGGTGTGCCTTTGGGGTGCATGAGGGAGTCCTGGATAAGGGTGTCCTCGGGCGTCCGGGCTATGTGACATGGGCCGGACTGATGGGCCGTGAAGATACAAGATAGAAGACCTTCCCCTGTATCCGGATGGGACTCTCCGTTGCATGGACAACAAGCTTGGCGGCCAGACGTGTAGTTTCCTTTCTCTATAAACCAACTCTGTACAACCCTAGCCCCTCCAGTATCTATATAAAATGGAGGGTTTAGTCCATAGAGGCAATCACAAATCCTACAGGCTAGACATCTAGGGTTTAGCCATTATGATCTCGAGGTAGATCAACTCTTGTAACCCCTATACTCATCAAAGTCAATCAAGCAGGAAGTAGGGTATTACCTCCATCAAGAGGGCCCAACCCTGGGTAAACATCGTGTCCCCCACTTCCTATTACCTTCGATCCTTAGACGCACAGTTCGGGGGCCCTTACCCGAGATCTGCCAGTTTTGACACCGACATTGGTGCTTTCATTGTGAGTTCCTCTGTGTCGACAATAGAAGGATCGATGGCTCGCCTTGTCATAAATGACAAAATCACCTCTGGAAGGGCCCTAGATCCTGGGCAGATCCTCTAGCTCGACAGTTTTACCATGGGTGCCCGGCTGACAGTTAAGCCAAAGGCGGTCCCCCAAATTGCCAAAAATCATCTCCGCATCGGCCTTGAACACTCCGACAAGATGGATCCGGTAGATATTTCATCTTTGAATGAACTGCTAGATCGCATCGCCGCCCTGGGGGTCGCAACAGACTATGATCGGATTGGGCTTAAACCCGATCAGAGGGAAATTAGGTCCCCACCTATCACCCATCTGATGGCGGTTGTAGAGGAACAAGCCGAGGATGCCTCTCCCCCTATGCTGAGAACAAGCTATGTTCGAATTTCTGAGCCTTGCGAGCCGGATACCCATCTTCGGGAAGAGACCTCCTGTCCTCCGAACATAGAACCAGGCGTTGAGCCTCAGAACCCCCAGGACACTCCGGATCTCGGGCTAGTAACCTCAGAAATTCTTCAACCTCCGGATTCTGCAGTGGGCCGGGGTTCGGATTTCAGCCCACCCACCCACCACAAGCAATACTCCCCAAGAAATTCCTCTCCTCCGGACATATGTGACGTAATGTACGCATGGCAGCAACCTCAGGAAACAGTCCATCACTTTTGGGCCAGATTCCTCCTTGTTAAAAACAAGATCAAAGATTTCTACGACGACGACGCGGTTTCAGTATTCTGCCGCAACTGTACGGATGAGGGGATCCTCAATGCCCTCAACCGATGCCGCATACTGCACTTTGCAGAATTTGCGCATATAGTACAAAAATATTGCGCAATGGAAAGCGCCTGGAAAGCCCAGACAGCCCGGTGGGAACCACCCACCTTTAAGCCACCCACCGGATGGGCAAAAAGGATGCACCCTCGTGGGGCACCCGGTCATCATCCCGTGGACAAGAAAATCAAGCCCTTAAAGGGACACATAACTTTCCTTGATGAATGGCTTGACAAGCCCTATCAGATACACTCGACGCCAAATTCTGAACCAACGCACAACCTTCGGGCATGTTGGGTACTCCGGCACGTGGCTAAGAGCGGTGAGACTATCCTCACCAATACAACCTCGGAGAAATACTCTCCAGAGGACGACGATCTCAACGTCTTCACGGTCTTCGAAACCTTTTCTTCAAATAATCAGCATAAAAGGGTACTCCGCGACCTCGCCGAAATCAACCAAATAGCCGCAGTAAATCCTTGGAACGATACATCGATAACTTTCACCGCCAATGACGAACCAAGGGCTCGATCAGTCCGTGCACCAGCCGCTTTGGTCTTAAACCCAATCATCAATGGCTTTCTGCTTACTAAAGTGCTCATGGACGGCGGCAGCGGACTGAACCTCATCTATAAAGACACGCTCGATAAAATGCAAATAGACAAGAGCCGCATCGAGCAAAGCAGTACAACCTTTCGAGGCATTATCCCCAGTCGAGAAGCGCGATGCTCAGGGAAAATCAAGCTTGATGCAGTATTCGGCACGCCGGAGAACTACAGGTCCGAAGAGTTAATCTTCCACGTGGCACCTTTCAACAGCAGATAGCACGCCCTGTTGGGGCGAGATGCATTCACACGCTTTCAAGCTATACCCCATTATGGGTACATGAAGCTCAAAATGCCCGGGGCCAATGGAGTTATCACTATCACCAGTGATTCGGACATAGCACTCCACGCCGAAAACAAAACCGCATCGTTGGCCCTCGACGCATTATCTGAGGCCCTTGTTGCCGAGGATCTCACCGCTCTGCGCTCCATAGTGGATAGAGACGATGTAATCCTCGATAAAAGGCCTAAGTCCACTTCTTTCAAGCTAGTAGACAACATAGTCAAATTCCAAGTCCACCTGATGGATCCTAATAAAACAACAGCCATTGGAGCACAGCTGGATCCGATGGTCGATGCCGCTCTAAGAGCTTTCCTGCGCGAGAATTGGGACATCTTTGCCTGGCATCCTTCGGATATGCCAGGAATCCCATGCAGACCGGCCGAGCACAACCTCAACATAATAAAGGGGTTGAAGCTAGTCAAGCAAATGCTTCGGCAACTTTCTGAACCCAAGCGACAAGCTATGGGGGAGGAGCTAGCCAAACTACTTGAAGCCGGGTTCATTAGAGAGATCAAACACCCGGATTGGTTAGCAAACCCGGTCATGGTGCCAAAGGACAAATCCTGGCGCCTTTGTGTCAATTTCAAAGACCTCAAGAAAGCCTGCCCTAAGGACCCCTTCCCATTGCCCCGCATTGACCAAATCATCGATGCAACTATAGGACACGATTCACTATGTTTCCTCAACGCATACTCCAGATACCATCAGATTAAGATGAAGAAATCCGACCAGGCCGCAACGGCATTCATTACGCCGTATGGGCCTTTTCTGCTTCAACACTATGCCTTTCGGACTCAAAAAAGCCGGCGCCACTTATCTGGAAAAACAAATTGGCAAGACGGTGGAGGCATATGTGGACGGCGTAATCATCAAGACTAAGCATATCGAATCGTTGGTGGACGATCTGCGGCTCACATTCGACAACCTCTGGACATATAATATCCGACTCAATCCGGAAAATGTGTCGTCGGAGTCCTAGCCGGAAAACTGCTCGGGTTCATCGTGTCCAACAGAGAAATTGAAGTTGAACCAGCAAAAATCCGGGCCCTGTCGCAATTGGCAATGCCAACAGACTTAAAACAAGTCCAAAAGCTAGCGAGGTGTGTGGCAACATTGAGCCGTTTCATATCCAGACTAGGAGAAAAGGCATTGCCACTATCACATGCTCCGACGCACCGACCACTTTGAGTGGACGGATGCGGCAACAGCTGGATTGGAAGAAATAAAAACCTTGTTAGCAAACAACCCAATCCTTGCCGCACCAAACGTCGGCGAGCCTATGTTGCTCTACATATCCGCAACTCACCAGGTGGTGAGCGTTGTGCTCTTCGTCGAACGGGAGGAAGAGGGACACAAGTTCCCACTTCAAAAACCAACGTACTATGTGTCGGTGGTCCTTACACCATGCAAATCCTGATACTCGCACTATGAAAAGATAGCCTATGCGGTTTTCATGGCATCTCAGAAGCTGCGACACTACTTTGAAGAGTGCTTGATCACGGTGGCTTCCGAAGTTCCACTCAACGACATCATAAACAACCAAGACGCCTCCGACCGCATTGCCAAATGGGCTATCGAACTCTTGCCATTTGAAATAACATAGAAGCCACGCCGAGCTATTAAATCTCAGGTGTTGGCTGACTTCATCACTAAATGGACAAAAGCTGAACTCCCTAAAGAGTACAACACATACTCTAACTAGGTGATGTACTTTGATGGCTCTAAAATGTTAGCCGGATTGGGGGCCGGTGTCATACTAACATCCCCTACAGGGGACACAGTCTGTTATGTATTACAAATCATGTATACGGACTCCAATAACGCGACAGAATATGAAGCATTACTGCATGGGCTTCGGATGGCCATTTCTATGGGAATACAACGCCTTGAGGGGAGAGGGGATTCAAACCTCGCGACATCTCAAATTAACGGAGAATTCGATGCAAAAGATCCGAAGATGGTGGCCTACCGCAACGCCGTACTCAAAATATCAGCTCGATTTGAAGGGCTTGAATTCCACCATGTGGCCTGAGAGAGCAATCACGCAATGGACATCCTTGCTCGAATGGGTGCTAAACGTGACCCCGTCCCACCTAACACCTTCATGGAAAGGCTTTTCAAGCCATCTGTGGTATGGCAGGACGAGAGCGGAAATACCAGTCCAGCACCGACCACACCCCCGGATGCCGAAGACGACTCGGATATCACCGGGGACTCGGGCATCGAGCCAACACCTTCCGCCCATGTAATCATGGAGGTAATCACTCCATGGACCAAACCTTTCCTAGCCTACTTTAATAGGCAGGAGCTCCCTGATGACTAGAACGAGGCCCGTCACATAGTTCGACGCTCCAAAGCCTACAAAATTCATGAAGGAGAACTCTACAAGAAAAGCACTACTGGAGTTCTTCAAAGATGTATCTCCGAAGAGGAGGGGCGGCAGCTCTTGGCCGAAATACATGCTGGCCTCGGTGGCCATCACGCTGCAGTTCGGTCCCTCGTAAGCAAGGCCTTACGTATAGGTTGCTTTTGGTCCAAGTCCCGAGCAGATGCACAGGCCCTTGTGCAGCATTGTGTCAGGTGCTAGCTCTTTTCCAATCAAAGCCATATGCCACCCACAGCCCTAAGAACAATCCCTATTACCTGGCCTTTTGCGGTCTGGGGGCTAGACATGGTCGGACCCCTTAAAGGGGGAAGCCATAAGAAGAAATATTTACCGGTTATGGTGGATAAATTCACTAAGTGGATAGAGGCTAAACCAGTAAAAACGGCTGAAGCCAGACCAGTGATAGATTTTATCTCTGGCGTTGTACACCATTATGGTGTCCTACATAGCATTATCACGGATAATGGCTCTAATTTCATAGCCGATGAGGTGAAAAATTGGTGTGCTAATCTAGGTATTAAACTCGATTACGCCTCCGTGTATCACCCCCAAACAAACGGTCAAGTTGAACGGGCCAATGGCCTAATAATGAGCGGCATCAAACCCAGACTAGTGCGATCCCTAAAGGAGTCAGATAAGCACTGGGTCGAGGAGCTCGGCTCCATACTCTAGGGGCTGCGGACCACGCCCAATCGCACCATCAGATACACACCATTATTCATGGTGTACGACGCAGAGGTTGTCTTGCCCTGCGATATTATCCATGATTCACCTCGAGTGCGCATGTATGAGGAGAGAGAGAGGCCGAGCTCGATCGGCAGGACGACTTAGATGGCCTGGAGGAGGAGCGCAATGTCGCAAAGGCTCGTTCCGCATTCTACCAACAACAAGCTCGAAGATACCAAAGCAGACAAGTGCGAGCAAAGACTTATAATGTCGGTGAACTCGTTCTATGCCTACCAGAGAAGAAAAAGGACAAGCTCAAGCCCAAATGGGAGGGTCCCTTCATTATAGATGAAGTTCTCACCGGAGGAGCCTATCACCATCACAATGCATCGGATAATCACTTAGAGCTGAACCCATGGAACGTTGCTAGGCTCCAAAGATTCCACGCCTAAGTCCGGACACATACCTTTGTTCGTTCCCTTTCCCCCCCCTTTTCAGTTTTTTCCTTTTTTATTTTTGTTTTACACGATTTCTAGCGTGTGTTCAGGTAAGCCGCACACTTGAGGGGTATACATCCTTAAATGTACATTCCCCACCATAACTGGCGGCTTCTCTCAATAGAAGCTTATTATTATTTTGAGCATAAAGCTCATCACATATATGTGTTGTTTTCTCATATGTGTCCTGTCCTCGCCATTATATGCACCTCTATGACTTAAGTTTTTGCCAAGCTGGGTTGCCTGGCTCCTGTGCTTATGCCCTATGTTCCCGCTTGTTCGGCTAGGGCATAAAGGGAGCACCTCTGCGATTGTTACAACCAGGTCATCTGGACATGTACCTCAGACGGGTGAAGTCGAAAGCTAGCATTCTTAAGGGAATAATTGGTCGGCGGACAAACAACGAACTACCTTCGTTGCAATATAAACTATCAGAATACAAAGACTCATGTTATTCTTTCGCATCACGGCTTAGGCATGCATACATAATGCATGCTGACCCATGGAGAGGAACCCTTAACAGAACTATTCTCTTTGGAAGATGTTTCTTACGTTAAAAAGTAATATAACATAACTCCCCGAATATAGTTTGTCTATTCAAGCACTATGGCTGGATTGCCTAGTTTCCGAACATACTTGGTGTTTCCCACAAGTATAGTTTTCGGAAACACTCCAACCCTTGGGTTTCAGAGGTCAAAGCGGAAGGTCTGCCATGACAATCTTTTACAATTCGGTCGGAGATAAGTTGATGATAAAGTGTCTTGTTACATGAAATCACACGCCTACTCTTTATCTATGCCATCTATCAGGCTGTCTAGTTTACATTCCTGTTGTGAGAATTTGGCGGCTATCTTTACTTGGTAGTACACTAGGCTAACCGGAATTTCTTGTCTGTCAAGTCTGGTATATCGTGTTTTCACCATGGCCCCGGCTTCTCGTGCACCTTCTCGAGATGCTGATGCCTTCCATAGCTCAAAACGAAGACGAGCTCCCTTGAATATATTCGCGAGCTCCCCCATCATTCCTGGAGGAGAATTGGATGGCCGTAAATCCTTAGCCATGTTCCTCATTGCTTTCCGAGCTCGCTCGTGCACTTTGGATGGCTCTTGCAGCAAGTCGCCTTGAAATCCGGACACATCTCCCTCGGGCCGCCCAGTTAACAAACCTACAGGACCAAATCTCATAAAACTTTCCATCAGGGGATCTTATGAAAGTTAGGTTCAAGGACATACTAAATATGCCGCCTTTCAGCTTTTTGTTCTCCTTCAAGGCATCCGACAGTTGGGCTCTTACGTCCTTTAGCTCTCCGACTTGCTTGATGTTGGCATCGTGTAGTTTGTTCTTCTCATTAATGGTCCGTGTTAATACACGTTGACTGGCGGCTTCTTGCCCTTCGACACGTTGTTTGTCCGCCTGAGCAGCCTTTAGCCTCTCCTCCAGCTGATCTGCTGATTCTGGTGCTGTAAACAAAACAATGAATATTCAAAAATCATTGTTAGGACAGAACCATATTTTCCGGACACTGTTGTGCTTACCATCCGGTGCCTTCTTGGATTTCTTCAAATTTTCCAGTTCGGTGGTGATAACAGTTAGCTTGGTCCGACATTCTTCAAGCTCCTTGGACATCGTGTTATTTTTCGCCGTGAGTACCTGATAATATAAACGACCCTTAAATCAGTTGGGATAATTGCTTCAAGTCTCGGGGACTACTAGCACATGATTATTGAATCTATATAGAGTTCTTACCTGCATATCCTTTGAAAGCTGGTGAGTGGCTCCGACAAGTCCATCCCAAGCAGCTTGGATATATGCATCCGCAGAACTGAGGGCATTGAATGCCTCTTCGGTGAAACTTGGGTCGCGCATGGCCTCTTTCCGCCGCCGATGATTCATTGCGCTCTCCACTTCGGAATTGGTGACATATACATTATATGAATCCTCATGGAAATGGCAATCCGGCATTTTACTCGTATCAACCCTAGTCCTTATGGCAGGGTCGGGGGCCGGATTGGTCGATGCATGGCCGGCGAGGTCCCCGGATATAGTCCGGCGTATGCTCTTCCTAAGGAATGGTTGTCGGTGTCAAAACCAGCGGATCTCGGGTAGGGGGTCCCAAACTATGCGTCTAAGGTTGATGGTAACAGGAGACAGGGGACACGAAGTTTTACCCAGGTTCGGGCCCTCTTGATGGAGGTAACACCCTACATCCTGCTTGATTGATATTGATGGATATGAGTATTACAAGAGTTGACCTACCACGAGATCGTAATGGCTAAACCCTAGAAGTCTAGCCTGTATGACTATGGTATTGAGTATCCCCTATCCGGACTAAGTCCTCCGGTTTATATAGACACCGGGGGGTCTAGGGTTACATAGAGTCGGTTACATAATATGGAATCTTCATAGTTGTTTGCCCAGCTTGCCTTCCACGCCAAGGAGAGTCCCATTCGAACACGGGCACCGTCTTCGATCTTCATATCTTCACAGCCCATCAGTTCGGCCCATAAACAGGTCGGACGCCCGAGGACCCCTTAGTCCAGGACTCCCTTAGTAGCCCCTGAACCTGGCTTCAATGACAAGGTATCTGGCGCGTAGTGTTGTCTTCGGCATTGCAAGGCGGGTTCCTCCTTCCGAACCCTCGAATAGTCTTCGGACGAAATGAACGTGTTCGGATCTACAACGCACAACTGTAGAGGGTACAACACTTCCATGAATCCGATCTCCTGGCAACTTTAACAATGTGATGTCACGCCCTCCCGGCCTTTATTTCGAACCGTTTCCTGTCCCGCCATTCCACGTTTTGGGGGTGTGGTTTTTACTGGCACGTCTTGTCGAAGCAGGGATCGTGTCCCCTTATTGCGGGATTTTCATCAATATGGACGTGGGTAACCAAACCGTCATGTGGGAAAGATTCCTTAGGAATAGGCTGGTTCTTAGGCTTTAGGAGGAGGCGTCCAATACCGTGACCTTTATAAAGAACCAAGGGTCGTCTTTTTATGCCAAACTTCTCCTCAGCCTTCCTAACCCCGAGTTCCACCACCCAAGGTTCGACTCCATTGCTTTCAGCCTTCCCATCATGTCCGGATCCAGCTCTCAAGGTCGATGGGTGGCTTCCTCTGTTACAGAGGAGGATATTACAAAACTTCGGGCAGCCAGATATCTGACTGCAGAGATCCACCACCGGCTTCCTGCTCAAGGACAAGTTATTCCGACCCCCAGATCCGGCGAGAGCACTACAAAAAAATACACTTCCGTGATGATATGTGTTTGTCACAGTAGGTCGCTTTTTTTGTCATGCATGTACATCCATGACAAATTTATGACAGAATCAAGATAGTCATACATGTGCTGTCGTAGAAGTGTTCCATGACATTACCAAAATTATCATCATGGAAGTGTCCACTTCCATGACAATAAATCGCGCATCACAGAAGTGCTTTTGTCAAGGGTGACCGACACATGGCATCCACCGTAACGGAACGCCGTTAAGCTATCGGGTCGGGTTTTGGATCCGATAACCCGTTAACAGCCCCGACCAATGGGGATTTTCCACGTATAAAATCATCATTGGCTAGAGGAAACACGTGTCGGCTCATCGACGGGACAGATGTCATCCACTCACTGGATAGAAGGCACCTATGATACATCGACACGTGGCACGGCCCAACAAGTTTAAATGGGCCGGCCCAACTAAAGGCCCACAAGATTTTGCGGACCATAATGGGCCAGCCCAGCTAAAGGCCCATGAGATTTTGCGGACCATAATGGGTTGGCCCAGCTAAAGACCCACAAGATTTTGCGGGCCATAATGGGCCGACCTAGGTAAAGGCCCACAAGATTTTTGTGTGCCATAATAGGCCGGCCCAGGTAAAGGCCCACAAAATTCTTGCGGATCATAATGGGCCGGCCCAGCTAAAGGCCCACGAGATTTCGCCGACATTAATGGGTCGGCCCAGCTGTAGGCCCACAAGATTTTGAGGACCCTAGTAGGCCGGCCCGTTAACTGGCTGCCATGTTTTGGGCCAAATGCCGGCCCATATTTGATACGGTCTTTTAATGGCCTGCCATGCTCGGGGCCTAATAGTGGCCCATATGAGATCCGGCCCGCTAAAAGCCTACCACGTTCTGGGCCAAATTACGGCCCAGATCAGGTCCGGCCCTTTAAGTGGTTTTGGGCCTAATTATGGCCCATATCAGATTCGGCCCGTCAACTAGACATTATGCTTTTGGGCCCACTTGCTAAAGGCCCACTTAGTAATTCGGCCTGATATTAGTTTTGGCCTGTTAAGGGCCCGTTTAACATTTCAGCCCTATATTAATTTCAGCCTGTTAAAAGCCCATCATATAGTTGGGCCTAACTACTGCCCGGTTTGCATCCAGCCTGCTCGCAGCCGATATCTGATTGGGCCAAACAAGGACCGAGACAATTTTTGGGCATGTTAAAAGCCCGTGATTTGATTCGCACAATCATGGGTCGGGGTTCATTTCGGGCTGCTGCCGGCCCGTGAGCTGATCGGCACGTTTCAGGCCCAACCTACATCGTGATTGCATGATGGCTCGATTATGTACCGTAATTTTACGATTTGGCCGGTTTACTGCGAAGACAGGATATATATATAGTAAAATAACTGCAGCAACGTGAATAAGAAAAAACCTACACTATACAATAAAGAAATTACGACATATTACATCCACTGGGCATCAAAGTTCGCCACTATGATAATAAAGCACAAGCAGACAACAGATTACATACACTGGGCATCAAAGATCACCACCAGTGCAAATAAACACGCCGACAACATAATATACAAAACTGACAACACTTCAATAGAGTTCAAGAAAGGTTAGCCCTGCTGGGGAGCTGCAGCGCAAGCAGCTGAGCAAGATGATGAGACTGCGCTTGTTCAACACTTATATCTTCCTCACTGTGAAAGATAAACAAGCAGATAGATGACAGGTTTTGCACATAAAAGTATCAATGCTGACCATTCATCACATTTCTTACTGACGAATAAAGTGACATAGTTTAAATTTGTAGTAACACAGTATGGTATTGTTCAGGTCAAGTCCTGGCAGGAAATGACATTGTGAAGGAGTTGGCAGCTTCACGACACCACTGGATTACAGATCAAGAACTCATAAGTATCAATGGTTAGTGTGCTGTCAATTTATACCATTTTAGATTGGCAAATAAAGAGACGGTTTAAATAATAGTAGAATGATATGACATTCACTACAAGAAATATGTTAACTTATGACCTTCTATCAGTGACCCTCCAAGAATTGGTCATAAATTTATGACCATTTTAGACCAATTGGTCAAAAGCTGTCTGGGGGGCTCCAAACCCTAAACCATTGCGACCATTTTGGTCAGAAAGGTCATAATTTCCTTACACGAAATGGTCATAAAGCAAACAGCGCTAGTCCGCTACCTTATTTCTAGTTGTTAACGACCAATATAGATGGTCATAGCCTTGTAAATTGTGGTGGGTTGCGATGACTAGGCGCCATCTGATCAGTTTTGCCTATGTGTCATGTCCATGTGGCAGTTTTTGCCCTAGGTTGTGAAGCAACCTATATTTCTGTCATTCCCAAAATTCCCAAAAAAATCTCATAAATTCTTTGGGTCATATCTTCGTCAAATATGTAAAAACCTTCCTTTCCTAGTTCAAAAATAATTCAAAAATATTCATTTTCCTATTCTGTTCAGAACAACAGTTTGTGAAGGAAGTACCACTTTGGCATGTCCAAATGGTATCCATTTTCTACAGTGCTTTCCTGCGCCCAAATAACCATCCTCCACCAAATGCCAACTCAATCCATTCATTATTGTGAGCCCCAGTGTGGTACTTTGTAAAGCAAGTACCGCCTAGGCTCCTCCTTTTGAGGTGAAAATTTGTGAAGACGGTCTTCTTAGTAACTGATCATCCTCAGACAAAACTCACGCCCATTAGCCATGTGCATTTCCCGTACCGCAAATCAAATACTTGGCTGCTTATTCATGTTTGAGCATCGATCGGTCTCCTCGTGAGAATCTTATGTTGTGATTTTCTTCCTATCACCTACCTGGGGAGTGCCCAACCCACTAGACATGCCTAGGCTGCCCAGAACACATGGCAACGCCACGGTCACGTGGTGACCACGCGGCGGGCATGCGAGCTTATGCGCTCTAGAGTTGGGGCCCTCGGCCACCGTCCAAACCTCGATGTCTCGCCACCAAACCATGTATTTCTGATTAAATAGATACCTATTTACCTAGAAATGATTTTTGAAAAAAATAAAGAGCAAACTATGAGGCAGCTACAGTTCAAATTTGACCCGCTTCCAACTGAATCGACGGGAATTTGTCTTTTTCACCAGAGGTGGATCAAATTTTTTGACACCCAACCATTTTGTCAATTGTGCATTAAATATGTCCTAGTATTTTATAAAATTGATTAGGTCCAATTTTGCAACAAATATATGGTAGGTCCTTCACAAAAAAACTCATTTCAGGCACTAAGAAAATGGAAAATGGTTTTTTCGTCCAAAGAAAATGAAAACTTCCTTAGGAAACATTGTTTGCCATTCCAATATGCACCCTTGTGCATAATATGAGATCATTTGAACAAACTATGCCATGAATGTGGCCATAAGATTGATCATTTGGCTTGAAAGCCATGAATCTTCACACTTGATAGCTCATTTCTGAGAACACTTTTTTAAAATAATTACCGTATTACAAGTTTATTATTTTTCCTAGAAACTTGGTCACATATAATGACACAATGCGAAGGTTTTCCAATTTTTTGATTTTTTTTGAATTTTTTATGCCCGTTTCAAAATGCGGTCAAAACGGCGGGTTTGACCGTTCCTAGCTAGTGGTTGAATCTTGGAAAACTTTTGATGTTTCTCTAATTAAATAGATACTTACGTACCTAGAAATGATTTTTGGAAAAAATAAATAGCAAACTATGAGGCAGCTGCAGTTCAAATTTGACCCGCTTCCACCTAAAACGGCGGGAATTTGTCTTTTTCACCAGAGGTGGATCAAAACTTTTGACACCCAACCATTTTGTCAATTGTGCATTAAATATGTCCTGATATTTTATAAAAATGATTTGGTACAATTTTGCAACAAATATATGGTAGGTCCTTCACAAAAAAACCTCATTTCGGGCACTCGAAAAATGGAAAATGAATTTTCCGTGCAAAGAAAATGAAAACTCCCTTTGGCAACATTGTTTGGAATTCCAAGATGCACCCTTGTGCACAATATGAGATCATTTGAACAAACTATGTCATGAATGTGACCATGAGATTGAGCGTTTGGGTTGAAATCCATGAATCTTCACACATGATAGCTCATTTATGAGAACACTTTTCTAAAATAATTACTGTATTACAAGTTTATTATTTTCCCTGGAAACTTGGTCACATATAATGACACAATGCGAAGGTTTCCCAATTTTTTGATTTTTTTTGAATTTTTTATGCCCGTTTCAAAATGCGGTCAAAACGGCGGGAATGACCGTTCCTAGCTAGTGGTTGAATCTTGGAATTTTTTTGTTGTTTCTCTGATTAAACAGATACTTATGTACCTAGAAATGATTTTTTTGAAAAAATAAAGAGCAAACTATGAGGCAGCTGTAGTTCATATTTGTCCCGCTTCCTACTGAATCGGCAGAAATTTGTCTTTTTCACCAGAGGTGGATAAAAACTTTTGGCACCCAACCATTTTGTCAATTATGCATTAAACATGGCCTAGTATTTTAGAAAATTGATTTGGTCCAACTTTTCAATAATTATTTGAGAGGTCCTTCACAAAAAAACCTCCCTTTGGGCACTCGAAAAATGGAAAATAGTTTTTTCGTCCAAAGAAAATGAAAACTTCCTTAGGCAACATTGTTTGCCATTCCAATATGCACCCTTGTGCACAATATGAGATCATTTGAACAAACTATGCCATGAATGTGGCCATAAGATTGATCATTTGACTTGAAAGCCATTGATCTCCACACGTGATAGCTTGTTTCTGAGAACACTTTTTTAAAATAATTGCCGTATTACAAGTTTGTTATTTTTCCTAGGAACTTGGCCACATATAATGACACAATGCGAAGGTTTTCCAATTTTTCCAATTTTTTTGAATTTTTTATGCCCGTTTCAAAATGTGATCAAAACGACAGGCTTGACCATTCCTAGCTAGTGGTTGAATCTTGGAAAACTTTTGATGTTCCTCTGATTAAATAGATACTTTTGTACCTAGAAATAAATTTTGGAAAAAAATAAATAGCAAACTATGAGGCAGCCACAGTTCAAATTTGCCCCGCTTCCACCTAAAACGGCGGAAATTTGTCTTTTTCACCAGAGGTGGATCAAAACTTTTAACACCTAACCATTTGGTCAATTGTTCATTAAATATGGCCTAATATTTTAGAAAATTGATTTGGTAAAATTTTACAAAAAATATTTGGTAGGTTCTTCATAAAAAAACTTATTTTGAGCACTCAAAAAATGGAAAATTGTTTTTTCATGCAAAAGAAATAAAAACTCCCTTTGTCAATGTTGTTTGCCAATTTTAGATGTAAACTTGTGGAAAATATGGCATCATTTGAACAAATATTTGATAGGTTTTTCACAAAAAAAACTCATTTTGAGCATTGAAAAATGAAATGAAAAATTTGTATGTAATCAATCATGACCAATTTATATGGTCAAAAAATCTGTAACTTGTTTAGTGCGTTCTGATTGGTTCATAGGCATATCACGCGGATCATGCCTCAACCACCGTTGGATTCTTCTGGATCCAACGGCAGCCCTCACCCCCTCACCCTCTCACCCAAACCTAACTTCCCCGATCCACTCCTCTCCCCCGATCCACTCTCCCCCTCTCGCCCCACAGCCGCCCCCAACTCCACCCCCACCGCCACCGTCGACGACCCTCACCATAGACAAGGTCAAGGCTGACCCAAGATCGAGCCCATGCCCAGATTCACGAGTGGAGCCCCGCGAAGCTGCCCGCAAACTGCTCCTCTTCCCCACCCCCGATTCCTCTCCAATCTCTGCCGCCGCCACCGATCCCCACCCCCACCAGCGACCTCGTCTCCCCGTCTCCGGCCCCATCCCCACCTCCGGCCGACCTCCCTCCTCATCTCGTCCATCCACCCATGGAAACCCCCTTTTCCACGGATCCACCCACCCACCCATGCCCACCCATGGATGGATAGATGGGGCGCACCAGTTCCGGCGACGGCGGCGCCGGATCCGCACCCACCTGCGTGATGGAGGCCGGCCGCATCGGGATCCACTGCCTGCTCTCGGTCTGGTGCGGCACACCGGACCACACCGGAGGTTGCTACTGCGGTGGTCGTCGACGACGGCGCATCTCCGGCGGGACCTAGATGCCCAAGGTATGTACGCCGTCCTTGCCAAGTCTTCCATCTCCTCTCATGTACGGCGGGACCTAGACTGATTACATTCATCTTGGGCATGCATACGTGGTTGGTGACCTTGCGTGCCGCCATTGCCGGAGGCTGGCTGGCTGGATGGACGGGCGTCCGCGGTGCCGGTGTTTTGCAGCCTTACATCTCAGGTGTGGTTTCTTCCTGCTGTCGTCCGGTACTCGTCCCTTGCTGTTCTAAATTTTCGTGAGGCTTGTGTTTGACATCTCTCGTCGGTGCTGTTTCCATCGCAGGGAAGATGCTTGCTAAAATGTGTGCATGCCAAGATTCCTGCGGTTCCAGACTGATTGGTGAGATTACATTCGTACTGAAGTGTTACGCAAATGTTATCTGCTATGCTAAGTAAACATACAAAGCCGCTTCCAAGTAAATAAAATCATTTTTCTATGGTTCCTACTGCCTTCAGAATTTGGAAACGTGTCCTACACAGGATAGCCGTTTGGGATCTCTAGGGACACCGCAATCGAGGAATCGACCCGTGCAACCGTTCCCTCAGCTTCGTCGTAGATAGCTAGTCGTACTCTACAGTACCAAAATTTTGCTGATAGGCACAAGGTTGTGTAGCAACCATCAAGATCAAGTGTCTCATTAATTTGTTGCTGGGTGCAAGGTTGTATAAACCATCGACATCAAGCATCTCATTAATTTGTCGCTCGGTACAAGGTTGCGCATACTTATCAGGAACCATCAACATCAAAGTATCTAATGAGGATACAATTTAAGCCTGGCGATAGCATGACCCATTGTGATGTTTTGTCCCCTACTGCTTGTACCATTTGTTCAGTATGCATATGCGTCCACATATTCCAGGCTGCTATAGAACCACTGCTTATCCTTTATTCTCTTCTCTAGGCTCAGGTTCCACGAAAATACTCCTCTGTAATTGGCATGTAACATCATAAGCTTGTCTTTTCCACATGGCTGACAGCTATGTCATGTTTATCAGTAAAGATGTGTTTGGTTATTTGTATGTTAGCAGATAACCAGACTGATTGGTGATACTAAAATGTGTGCATCCTCTCGTTTGTTGTTACGCAAGAAGATGATGATGGAAGAGACATTACTTACATTCGTACTGAAGTGTTACAGTATGCATGTTTTGCTTAGTTGAAAAATCTGAGATATCGTACTGAATAGCATGCGAATGATGTTCACTCTGTTATGCTTCTAAAGCATCTGAATGATGTTCATTGCTGTTTAAATGATGTTCATCTGCTATGGTTTGCTTCAGCTGGTGCGGATGGGAGGTGGATGCCCGCACGGATCTGGCGTCTCCAACCTCGGCATCCACAAGGAGGAGCGGCGACAATTACATACCCAACCATGGGGCAGGAGCAATTCATGGTTGAGCCTCCCTCTACCTCTCTCACATTCCTTGATTTTGCTGCTGCTCTAAATTCACTTTCACTTGATTGAATCTAGTGCTACTGCTGTCAGTCCCTAGTCCCTAGTGCTACTACTCTAAATTCACTTGCATGTTTGACTAAATTCACTTGGCATTGCACTGCTTGCCAAATTGAGTTGCTTTCTTGCTGCCACCAAAAGTCAGTACTCCCTAGTGTTGAACCAGTATTTACATGCTTGCAAATATTGGTCTAAATCTGCGATGCTCCCTAAAGTTGACTAAATCTCATGGAGTAGATTTCATTTTACCAATTGGTCTGAATCTATTTATACGCTTTACTGAATCGGCAGAAATTTCATTTTATACGCTTTACCAATTGGTCTGAATCTATGTATACGCTTTTCTGACAGTTTTGGGCAGCGAGCTTCTAACTGAAAAACGAGTTCGTTATGCTCATAATTTCAAGTTGACCTCTACATATGAGTTGCAAAGCATGTTCTAAGGTTTCCGTAGAGTACTTATTTGCTTCGTTTGGATGTATGGTTTGAGAGCAGCCGTCTATTTTAGTTTGCTGTCCAGAAATATAGTACAGTTTTTCTGTGTAAACATAGTTAGCACCTCTGTTTTTGAAGTAGTTTTCCTTACTTACCTCAGTTTTTGAAGTAGTTCCTTACCTCTGTGTAAACTGAATTTGGTTCAGTTAAAAAACTGCACTACCTGACAGTTTTGGACAGCGAGCTTCTAACTAAAAAACGAGTTCGTTATGCTCATAATTTCAAGTTGGCCTCTACATATGAGTTGTAAAGCATGTTCTAAGGTTTCCGTAGAGTACTTATTTGCTTTGTTTGGATGTACGGTTTGAGAGCAGCCATCTATTTAGTTTGCTGTCCATAAATATAATATAGTTTTTAAAAGCAACCAATTCATGATAAGACTTGGTGAGGCTGATGCACATAGCTACTTTCAGTACCTTGTTAACAGTGTTGAGGACAAGCTAAATCCTGTATCAGGGTCCTGTTCTTGTAAACATTATGTAAAGCTAAAATTCTTTCGTGTCTTGCTCTTTTGTTGGTGCAACTATACATGTTAGATTGCTAGATGTACTTGTTTCCATCTCAAATTACTTGGGTGTCATTCATATGTACATAAGATAATTGTATTGCAAAAAGAACTTCTATCTAAATTCTGTTGGCTAACTTTCCATCTCAAATTAATTGTTTCCATCTCATGTACTTTTAGTTTTTATTTTAAAGGTATTCGTGTAATATTTCTTATATCAGTGACATACTTTTTGTTCTCTTTTGAATGCCAGATGTTTTGCATCAGCCTGTCATTGCTAAGGAAGAAGCAGTACTTGAAGAAGCAGACTACATGTTTTCTTGTTGTGAAGCACTAGATAGTTCTATTTATTCTTTTCCTGTTCTAGAGTATTTCTAGGTTGCTTGGATGTGATGGAAATTTGTAGAATGTGAGTTTTGAGATATTTCTGTAATATTCAGCTAATTGGTGGTGATTCATATTGTTATTCAAACTGGTTTGAAAATGTTCGTTAAATGGGATGGAGTTGGACCTTAAAAGGCCAAGGATCAAATTATATTGGACAAATATTTTGGGTAAAAAATGAAACGAAAATAAATGAATGTGGAAAGGCCAAGGCCCAGGAAAGAAAAAGCTTGAAAAACATTGGGCTGGACTCATTTGGTTAAACATAATTTGGCAGAAAAAAAGATAAAAAGGCTAAAATGTAGGGCTTGGCCCATGTGGCTGACTAAAATTAATAGGAAAAAAATATAAAAAGGCCGAATTGTTGGGCTAGGCCCATGTAGAAAATCGAATTGGACCGGGCTAAATCTTGTGCCACGTCAGATTGCCACGCTGGATGCCTACGTGGCTTGGGGAGGTTGCTAGTGACCAAAACGCCACGGTAGACGTATTTTGGTCATAGACGTCTTCGACCATTCCAGAAGAAAGGTCGCTATAGTCAGTTTACGACTGCCAGCTTTTGACCTTCTGTTTTTGGTCACAAAAAGGTCGCAAATGGAAATTTGTGACCTTTCAGTGACCAATAGTGGTGGTCACAAGTTGACATATTTCTTATACTGATTTTTCATAGTTAAGACATTGCAGAATATGACATTGTGCTGTAGTGGGTAGGTTCGCCACACCACTGGATTACAGATGAAGAACAGAAGCATACAGGCAGTGCAAAAGAAGATCACTTGCTCTGTATAGTTTAATTTACATGGTATGAAGAAGGAACTTGGTTGTACAACTAAAAACTTAAATTGAGAAATGATGAACTTTTGTTTATGAACTACATATAATAAACTTTAAAAAAGCAATTTGATGCAAACACCAAAAATAAATCGCTGTTGCAGTCATGCCTAACCAAATATATACAACAAAGTTTGAAGGCTTGAGATGGACAAACTTACATTATTGGTGAAGACATGCTCTATAAAGGCCTTGTCCATGCTGATGGGGTTGCAATTCAAGAAGTTTACCATAGAATCTTCTTCAAAAGCATTTCCTTTATTCTACATTTTGTTAAGAGTAAATATAGATGTGATAATATACAAAAAATGGAGAATATTTAAGATAAGATGAAGAGTGATGCTACATAACCAAGTAGCTATAAATGTAAGTGCAGCGATACATGCAAAAGGTACAGCCAAGAGCAATGCACAGCTAAACTTCTTTAGTACCAACCTTATGGTAAGAGTAAATATAGATCTGATGTGTAGAAAATGAAGGGCAAAGGAAAATAAGCTGCAGAGTGATGGTACATGAACAACTACCTGTCATTATAAGTACACTGATAAAGGACATCATGTACTTACAAGAACAATGCAGAGCTAAAAAATGTTGACATTGGATATATTCTACACTAATGTAACCATTCATACAGATCAGATAATTTGGAGCGAACAATTGATAAGCAAGCTATCATGCATACTGCTGTCACATAATGAACGAGGTATGTATGCAAGTATAGTGATACAGGACAACAGGTACTAACAAGAGCAAAGCAGCGGGCAACATATTTGCGATATCCTGTCGTTCTTGTCAAACCAGAATTCTTCGTCGAGCAGATTTCCTGCAAAAAAGATCCGTAAGGCACATGCGGAAAAGTAGAAGTTCAAATTGTCATGTGATTTCATAGACAGTACCTCATCCTGGGAACAAGGCCAGTGCATAACAAGGTTTTCCCATTCAATGTCTTCTAAATTTAGCACAGGAGACTTCACCGGAAATTCGTTTATAGACTTGCCATCAAAGTGTGATTTTCTTAGGTAACACCGATACTGCTGCAGTGCTTCCTTGAAAAGCACAAGCAAGCTTTGCTTGTCATGACTATCCAGATTGACCCTCGCCTAGTTACAACAATGTAATGTAAATCATTGATGTGTTCAATCAGCAGAAAACAGGAAAATAATAGCCATGAATAATAGCACTTACACGTAAGTTGGACAGGAAGATGTGAAAATGGTGTTTGTCTTCACAATAATCTTCCCATGATGGGAATATATGCACGTAGTCCCTAACAACATTGAAAGCATTGTCTTTTAAATTGGGAATAAATGGAATGGGGTTCCAATCTGCAGGAATTGGCCGTCTTTGCAGTTGGGATAGGTCTTCGGCCGGTGGACTTGCTGTACTTTTTGCTGGAGTGGGATTTTTCTGTGGTACAACTGGTGCGATGGCAAATGAAATCGGTATACCTTTTGCTGGAGTGCAGGTCCTGTGTGGTGGGGCTAGTGGTGTGGCCAGTGAAGTATGGGTACAGTCTGCTGGAGTCGGTCCTACGTTTTGTGTCACTGGTTGTACAGCCAATATAAGTGGCCAGTGATTTCTCCGGCACCACCACGTTTTTCAAGGACTTTGCTGGTGCTCCTTCAGGTTCGGCAATCACCCTCTTCCTTTTTGATATCTGATGCACAAGAACAACATTTGAGTGGAAAAACACGGTATGATGACATATGGAATATGTATTGATAATGGATGGGCATGGCATCTCGACATATATGATGAGTAAACTAAGCAGATGGCGGTGCAACAAAGTAGAAGAAATGCAAGACAACATATGCAAGATACGCGCAATCAATAAAACCTTGCCAAATTAGAACATGCACCTTGATGGGTGAACAGGACAGGCCATCTGCCTTTGACTACTCGAGGTTAGAATGGTCATTAGGATCATATTCTGAAGAAGAATCAACAGGTGAGGAGCGTGTGAGTTTCATTGCATCCAGAATGGCACTCAATGCCTTGGTGCCAATTTTGTAAGTCATTGCAGTGTTTAGCTTCAAGAGTGAACTGCTGCTAGTGCGACACAAAGCAGCTATACAGATCATAGTGTAGATATAACGAGAAAACCTTAAGCATCAGAGTAAAATCAGCAAAGTGGAACTTGCTGGAATATATGTGCTAGTATTGCCGGTATGGCTAGAAAGGCTTCGGATACCAGCTCTCTTCAAGTGAAGGTGCGGTACTGTTAATATCAATGTAACTCTCAAAGGCGACACAACTCCCCGCATTTCCTTGCTATTCTTATAGGATTCAAGTGGGCAGGCCACTACAAATCCTATTCCTATGTTTACAAGATCCTACGAATCAAAGAGGCTCAAAGTGTCCATCACAACTGACCGTATAGACCTCTACACTGCAAATGTCCCTGCTCATCTTTAGTACAAGGAACATACTGTACTACTATCATACTCCCTCCGTTCCAAAATATAAGTCTTGGTAGAGATTTCCACTATGGATCACATACAGATGTATCCAGGTACATTTTAGAGTGTAGATTCACTCATTTTGCTCCATATGTAGTCCATGGTGGAATCTATACAAAGACTTGTATTTAGGAACGGAGAGAGTACATATTAAAGAAGAACGGAAGAGGAACATGGTAAAGAAGAGCAAGCAGATTTTGGATAATAAAATGTTGGTTGCGCAGTGCCCACACATGATGAACCAGAACACATTAAGAATGCAACTCCTAGCTGTCTCTCGACCATTTCAGGCGGTTGGATGAAGATCCTACGTCTCCTAACCCTTCTTCTTCCTCGTCTCTGATTCTTCCCATACAGAACACCGCACGGGCCGCCGGCCGGACCACCGGCCCCCACCGCCTTTGTTCCTCCGCCACCCCCACCCCCACCCCCACCCCAACCCCAACCCGCGTCGAGTTTTCTTCGTTCAGCGAGGCCCCACAACCACCCAAGCCCCTTCGATCGCACCAGCGAACTCCGGCGAGCTCTGAAAAAACAACTGACCCAATTTTGAAATTTAGTCTACTGTGATTTAACTAGTGTGGAATATAAAAGGGGAAAGCCATAAGCATTGCGAGTATGGTGTTGAGCGTGCCATGGCGGATCTGAAGGTGCAAACCGGACAAAGGCAACTTCGCAACCAAGACAAGAAATCAGAGTAAAGCAGTGGCGATCTATTTTCTTGCTGCGATAAATAAATTGAGCAGATACGAAAGAGTACCGCCTCTGGTGCGGCACCGTGTATGCATCTGCTGAGAATTTGACGGTGATGCGGTAGTGATGGCTGTCGGCGGCGTGGAAGCAGATCTAGGAGGGTATACGGTGGCGGCGGGGCGCGGTCGACGAGACGGTCGTAGGAGCGGCGCCGGCAAGGTGGACGAAGGCGGGGATGAAGCGAGAGGACGGGATGCAAGGATCCCGGTCCGAAGCCGTAGATGAGAGAGGTCGATCTCTTGTAATGCACGGCGGCGTCGGGGTATCAGCACCGGCATGGTGGAGGAGGACAACGGTGGATGGGGTGGCGGACGGCGGCGGACGGAGGAGGGTGGGGTGGAGAGGGTGTTTTGGCGCCAACGAAGTATGGATGGGGAAAAGGGAGGTAGAGAGGAAGGGGGAACCATGTATTCAGGGCGCGCTTGTCTCAAATGCGAGGAAATTTACAAACTTAGCCCCTGTTTCAAATTTCTACTACATCACAGCAACACTAGTCGGTTGGGGATAGGACGGTAATCTCGCATACACCGAATATTTGCCGACGAGAGTTTGTTTTTGGCGCCCACCGTGTATGAATATGAATCGGGGAGGGGGTCGATTTCGGCCGGGGACACACTGTGTTTTGGCGCCCATCGTGTATGAATCCGGGTGAGAGGCGGTTACGTCACGTTTGGGTGAAATTACAAACCTACCCCTATCGAAACCTATAGAAATCTAGCATATAGGCTTTGCGTGGCAGGGATAGGCAGTAGTGATTTCCATCTCGCAGATTTTGGTTTCGGGCAGTTACTGCGACTTTCCCCGCTTCGTTCAAATTTTGCAGAGTGCACATTTACCGTGCCAACTCAATTCGAATCCCGTTTGTATTCTATTTTTTCGAGCGGGATCCATTTTCAATTGGAATTACATTCTATATACATCATTTTTTATATATATACTTTCAAAAGCACAACAAAGAATTCTGCTCCTTTATATGTATAATATGATTTACAAATACAACGATCTCGAAATCTTAAGGTTGAATTCGAAAAAATTTAACCAAATTATGTTCTACTAAAATGTATGGATCAGTAATATCTAAAATTAAATAACATAGATGTGCGTGAATTCATATGAGTATGCATGTTTGATAGATCAATTTTGGTTCGAGTATGGATTACATGTATCATCATCTCGAATTCAAATATTTGAATGCCTTTTTTGTTATCTCCTTTCACGCCCATCTCTCTCGCATGCATGCTCCTTCAGGTAGCTATCACTCTCTTTTCTCTAGCTCACCCGCACGCTCACTTCATGTTGCTCCTATCCTCGCAAACATGGTCTCTCGACGTCTCCCTTGAGAAGTGTCACACTCTCCCTATCATTATAAATTACACGGTTTTCATTATCTCTCATGTCTCTACTGTTCTCTGGTATCACTCGGTACCTAAGCTTTCTTTTTCACCGCCAAACACACAGTCTCCACTCGTCTTTAACTTTGTCTTTCTCTCTATGGGATTCTCTCACACACCCTATATGTCTCTACATATGACTCATACCACTAAAATTACTCTCTCTATCTCTCTTTAGACACAACATTTGTTGCGGTCTCCTTTTCGTCTCCATCCCAGACTGACATTATTCATTTGTTTACCGATCAGACAACCCCGACTACCATCTCCTCTCTCTCTCTCACAAACACACACGCACAACTCCTACCACTAAAATGTGAATGGAAAACGAGATTTTGTTATACCCAAACAAAAAAGGACTGGAGGGAGTGATTGATCTGACACGGACGCGACCTCTCATAGCGCAGGCATTGAACCGGTGCGCCAGCCAAGAGGGCCGCACTCGCTGCAGGCCCGGCTGAGCACTCATTGAATCCGCGCGTGTGCCGGCAACACGTCCTTCCGCGAGCCGACAGGCATTTTAGAACACAAAAAATGACTAAAATATAATTAATTTACGCATGGTCTTGACTTGTTGTGCTCGCACTGGTAGCAAGAACTAGTAGATGATTTTCTTTATTTATAACTCTCCTGACATTTTTTGGCTTTGAAGTGAATCATGGTTGTGGACATTATGTATGAAACTTGGAATGTTGGGCTTGCGCGTGAACTATACCATGTCCAATGCTTCGTATGTTATTGTTTGGAAAGTAATTGCTGTTATTACATGACCCGAAAAAAACATTTTGTGCCACATCAGTAGATGCACGGACATCACAATAGGTAGGCTGACTAGATAAACATTTGAAACTAGCTATTACGAAGGGAATTTTGTATTGACAACAGTTTTAGATAGCAGGGACGCCTAGCCTGCTCTGCCTCTGCTAGCTTATTTCTGGCTTCTTCCATCTCTTCTTTGGCTTGGGTGAAGAGAGCATCTGATTGCTCTTTTCGCTTCTTCAGGAACTCAGCTACATTCTCAAGGGCTGCTGCATGCTTTCTTTCAGCCTTTACTAATGCCACGAGGACACGAACAACTGACGACTCCACCTGGCTTGTGTGTAACCCAGCATCATCTGGGAATTTGCACCTTGTGTCTAATCCAACATCATTAGGGAACTGGCACCTTGTGTGTAATCCATCCTCATTTTGGAAACGTGATCTTGAGGTTGACCATACTTCCCTCCTCGTAGGAACTGCATCCTGACATGAAGTTACTTCTTTTTTAGATCAATACTCAGAGCAACCTAGATCATTTAGTAGAAGCCAGATAAACATAACTCGGAGAAGTGAATTCAAAAGGAAAAAATAAATAAAAACAGACTACAAGGTGAGAACACCCACTTCCTACATCAAGCTAAAAACGAAAGCATTAGGACAATTAAGAATCTTCTTATTACACATCAAAGAACACCACGCTTAAGAGAAACAGAAACTA
Organism: Triticum dicoccoides; assembly: GCF_002162155.2. Lineage (NCBI taxonomy): Eukaryota > Viridiplantae > Streptophyta > Magnoliopsida > Poales > Poaceae > Triticum > Triticum dicoccoides. Next base: position 485,339,065 of record NC_041392.1, on the reverse strand, counting down.
CAACATATACACATCGAAGAACACGAGGCTACACGAAAGTAATTGAAAGGGTGTTACTTACCAAAGCTCGTTTTACAGGTTCGGTGCAGCTCCTCTTTAACTTGCCATGCTCCTTGAAGATGTCCCGAATATCCCGTGTTTGGTCTTCATTGCTCCTCTGCATGTTCGCACTCATGGTTTTAAAATCTCAACGTGGCAAGAAAAATATACTACTAGTAATACTCGCGCATCTTGTGGGCAACATTAAAGCACTCGTCTGCCATGTTAGAGCATCTCCAACAAGATAAACTACTCATACAAATGCATCTTGATGCATGCAACGCATGGGCATTTTGCTAGTTCTAAAAACCTTTACATCATTTGCCACACTACTGGTTGCAGATGAAAAACCTACCCAAGCACAGCGCGATACAGGAGCGACGCACAATTACAAGCTGATATTCTGTTGGACAATGGAGGCTATAACCAATTACTTTTACGGGAACAATAGCACCCAGGAAATTTGAAGGGTAGGTATGAACAAAATTGGAACTGCACATCTACTGCTAAGTGATTCAATACACACATTACCAATCGAGGAGGAGAACGATGGTCGCCGCGGCCTCTGTGAGTCATGGTCGGCAACGGGAGTCAGTTCATTGTCCACGACGGTGGTACTTCTGCGCTTGGTGTCGGCTTCCGGGAAGCAGATCCGAGACCGTGGAAGACGATGCTGGGGAAGAGGCTCCGTGTACGACGACGACGGTGGACCGGCTCCAGTGCGGCGTACGAGGTCGTCGATGAGGCAGATGCGCTGCAGTGGACGAGTGCGCCGATGTAAAGGGGAGGAGCACGAAGTCTGCAGGCCGTGGAGAAGTCTATTTTGCAGTGGGGATAGAAATTGGGGGGTATTCAGGTGTACTACTTTGTGTGCTGGGGTGGGGTTGGCTGGGTAGGGTGAACCTGAAGTTACGAAAACAGCCCCCTACCAAGCGTCATCCGTAGGCCTGTTCCGAAGGCTATGATTGTAACTTCCCACTGTTTGAATCAGGGTCGCGGGAGATTTTCCCGCCGACCTCAAAATTTTGTGACACTGGACTCCCTGTCTGGCGTGTTGAGTGATTCGGCTAAGCAACTAGCGAGTAGTAGTAGTAAACTCTGCATATTAGGTTTGACCAAAGTCAAACTCCCTAAAGTTTGATCAAGTTTATAGAAAAATATAAACATTTACCATAACAAATATGTATGATGTGAAAGTACATTCAATAATGAATCTAATGGTATTTATTTGTTATTGTATATGTTAATATTTTTTGTTATAAGCTTTCTGAGAGTTTACAAAACTTGACTTTGACCAATGCTAATACGCGGACTTAAATAAAAACGGAGGGTGTACACATTTGTTTTCTTAGTTTGTAGTGAACTAATCATTTGCTGAAATTGTGAAATAAATATATTAGGCTATTGACTTCGAATGTAATGGTCTATACAATTCAATAGTTACAATCATTGCCGAATCCCAAGATGTATACAAGGTCTATAGTACTTCACAACATGCTCAAACTCACATAATCCCAGTCAAGTGAGAATCTAAATGCATTTCATAGTTATTACTTTGTAGGATGCAACAAGAACAACCATAACTCTACATCAGCCATTATAGAAGCAACATTTTGACATATCCCAATGTGTGAATGAAACGTGCAGAGAGGTCTTTTGAAGATGGAGCAGATAGGGCGGGAAAGATTGTATGTATGTGGACGAGAGAGTAGGAGACAAACCTAACAAGACAGAGAGAGAGATAGAGAGAGAAAGAGAGAGGAAGAAGTTAGGTCTGTAAGAAAGATGCATACATGTAATATACATGAGATGCGTGTGCATCTGGATTCTGTATACGTGGAAGGAGAAGAGACAACATGTTTGATGAGAGAGTAGGAAAAACATGGACGAGAGGGGAAGGATCTCGTGGGTTGAGGGATTGACAATTTTGTGCGGGGGAGAGAGGGATTGGTAATTTTGTGCAAGAGAGAGAGAGGGTGGGGGGAGGAGTCAGTCAGCCGTCGTCACATCACCCTGCTTCCAAATGACCCCGCATTCTCTAGCGCGATGTGGTCGCCGTCTTCGATCTACTCATTGCCCTCTTTGAAGATTGAGGTGTTGTGCATGTTGGGGTGCAAAGAAGCACAAGCGAGAGTGGTCGCCGTATAACCTTGGATGGGGATGAATTGTGTGCTCGGGGGAGTGTGTGTGTGTGTGTGTTGTGCTGCGTGTGTCTCTCTCTCTCTCTCTGTGTGTCAGATATTGAGAGAAAACAAACCTAAGGAGAGAAATGGGTATTCACGAAGAGATTGTGCGGGCCTTGAGGTGGGCAGGGGCCGGGTGAGGGGTGTCAAAATGTGCGCGTTGATGCATGTGTTGCATGCGACCATGCGAGGGACGGACGAATTGAGAGAGGTGGTTGTTGTGTTACGGATGCTCCTCTCTCTATCTCTCTCTCCCTCTATCTCTCTCTCTCTCTCTCACACACACACACACAAGTAAACTAGAAGACCGTTCTCTCAGGTATACACAATGTATCGGCATCCGTCTATGTCTCACTCATGCACGATCATTTGCACATTCACACCTCTCTATGTCTGTATCACACGCAAACCGTCTCCACATTGCCCTTCCGCCACAACACACATATGGACACATACACACATTCTCTCTCAGTCACACACACAAAATCAGTATTAAAAAACTAGGGCGCACCTAAAACGTCCAAATCCAAATAAACACGAACTGGAGCTAAATTCAAATATACGGAAATATTGCAGCGTCAAGAACTTTCACAGGAAAAAAAAGTTGAGTAATATTCGAGGATTGTTTTCACACACACAAAAAGGTTCAGTGGATGTCCTTCGAGCGCGACACGGTGACTCACCGTTCGATCGACCGCGCGGCCACGGTTCACGCGCTTGCACAGGATTCCGTATCGTGGCCGTGGTACTAAGGCTGGTCACAATGGGCAAGAACATAAGCTAGTAACTAATAAAAGTGCTGCCTAAGTCTAATGTTTACGTGTACTAGTACGGTTTTCTTTTAAGTTTGACCAACCTTATATATAAAACTAAAGTAAGCTCCCACACGCGCACTCATCAATATGCCGCCGCCGTTGCGCATGCCGGCGCCCGCTTGCTCCGGCCAACAATTTCTCGCCCATCACCGCCGTGTCGCCGGCATCCCTGTGCCATGAAGCCGAAGGCTCGCCCGCTCACGTCGTCTGCAGTCCCTCCTCGCGATGCCGTCGCGCTGCCAAGCACGTGAGCAGCTGTTGGAGCCACGTCTATGCACGTAGCGTACGAAGAGGAGGACGAGCACGTGCTCCAGCCCGCCGGCGAGGAGGAACTAGCGTGTCATTGTCGTCTCCGCCCGTGCGGAGGAGGCGCGCATGGTGGTTGTCGCGGCAGAAGCCGGTCGCGCGCACATCGAGCCCGCAAACCGGGTGTGGACGCGGAATGTACCTTCGGGACCTTGAATGCCACGTGGATCCTGCAATCTGAAGGAGCAATTTGGGTTAGTCGACTCATGTGAGCCGTTTGATGCAACATGGATGGCTAGAAGGGATTCTTCCACCTCTTCTGCCGTCTTCTTCCTTCGCTCCGTCGAACTTCTTTCACAAATCGACTGACCCAAATTATACTACTAGTATGAACGTATTAAGTACAGTAGGAACACGAAGATACGAGCAGTAGTACCAACTGCAAGAATAACAGTAGTAAGACATAGTACTAGTATTATTGTACATAGTAAAGAGTTCAAATAACGAGAAAGAACATAAACATAGTTCTGTTAGGGCCTTAGCACAACACACCCTTGAAAATAAACTAATAAGCAACTAGTCTGCTTGACACTGCAGTAGAACCAGCATGAGCGACGGCACTGCCACCTACTTGGAGTCCGAGTCCACATCCTCGACTTCGTCCTCGTCCCTCTTCCTCTTCGCCGACGCTTCTTTGTTTGAACCGGACACTGGGCTCTGCTTCTTCATCCAACCCTTGTAGATATTTAAACAAAGGTAGGCATCCATTGCTGCATACAGGATGTGATCTTCACCTAATGTCTTCGATTCCCATGCATGATGAAACTCGTGATGAGGTTTCTTCAGTTTAGCATACGAAGGATCAATCATGGATGCTGCCAGGGTCAGCATTGAAGGTTGAGAGGAGGACACCAGGCTTGCCTTTTGGAGATCGAAGGGCGGGCCTACAACGAGACCTATCCGACGCAGGACGTCACTATCGTTCTTAAAGCCTACAGTACCGAATTTCACTCTTTTGTTCTTGAGGAAGTTCTTAAAATCCTGGCACTCAACGTCGGCATGGCATATGTGGTAGACCAAGCAAACGTTATGTACGCAAACCTAGATCACGGTAGCTTCTTCCTCTCTTCGTCCTTTAGATCCTTCTCTCGTCCCAGGACTGTGGACTACTCAACATCTAGCCCAGCGACCCACTCATCCGCTGAACTGTTGAACATGCGTAGGAAGCGAGCAAGCCATGCTTTCACCGTCTCAGATCCACGTGTGTAGATGACGATGAACTGATCGCCGGTGATGGCTCTAACCTGGTACTTAGCGGCGACCATGGAGATTTGGGAGACCATGGATTTTGGAGGAGGGTTAGGAGAAGTTGAACTGTTGTACCCCGCAAAAAAACTGGGAGCGAACTAATGTGGAAGGACGGGACGACTGGGAGCGAACTGTTGTAAGGCAGAAGACAGGGACGAGTAGGGCGTGCGAACGGCGTGGGGTTGCTGGCTTGCCCGGTGGATAAACAGCTGCAAGCCCCCAAAGAGTTCTGGAGAACTATGCGGGACCCACTAGATGTCATGTCTACTAGACCCATTGTCGGTGTACAAAAAGAGGGGTACGCTTTTTGTACCCCTATAACTCTGCACGGGCAGTCTGAGCCATGGGCACCACCACACTGAGCAAGGCAAGGGAGGTGAGCCAAGGTAAGGCCGAAGCCCAGGGGAAGCAAAACGATGCCAAGACCAAGACCACAAAGAGCAAAGGGGACGAAGCGGTCCCCCCGGCAAGATCCTTGCCGGGAGGCGGTTTTAGCAAACCCGGCAAGACCCTTGCCGTGGCAGCTCTCCCCACACCTACGGAGTGAGTCACCCTTGAGTCCACTGCCCCCATGGGGCAAGGATTCGAGAGACATCCCCGTGGTGGCATGCAGATCTTTGTGAAGACATTCAAGATCAGATACACCATTTAGAAGATGATGATCCTTGGCGGGATCCCAGCCAAGGAGGACCACAAGGCCCCCGGCAAGAGCCTTGCCGGGGATGACAGCAGGCGCCACGGCAAGACCCTTGCCGGGGCCCCGGCAAGGCCCTTGCCAAGAACACCCATTGGGCCACCATCAGGCCCACGCCAGTCAAACCTCCACCGCCGTTCGCATGCAGCTGCCGACCCAACCAGCTGGGCAGGCACCTACGTGGCGGCATGCAGATCTTTGTGGAGACCCACCACTGCGCCACCTCAGCTGCCTGCCTGCCTACATGGCAACGCGGGCGCCGTTGTCCAGGGCGCGTGTCGACGCGAGAGGGAGCGGCGACGGATGAGACAGGGCTCTCCCCCGTCCCCGATAAAGCAAGGACACCTGGGCAAGACACATTAAATGTGCCTTGTCATGTAATGCAAGGGATAACCTCACATCACTACTCCCTTTCCACCTCCTGGTGCTACTGTGGCAACCCCTTTTCCTATAAAAGGAGGCCCAAGGCGACCAGGAGGAGGATTCGGCTTTTTGGAGCTCCTCACGCCCCATAGCTAGCTCAAGAACACAGATATACAATCCACCAAAGCAGGAGTAGGGTTTTACGCATCCCCGTGGCCCGAACCTGGAAAAACGAACCGTGTGCTATATGTTTGATCCGGTCTTCTCACGAACCCACGCCCCGCAACCGTAGTAGGGATTCTTGTGATCCCATAGATGTCATTCCCACCGACAACTTTGGCGCGCCAGGTAGGGGTGGTAGTTGTGAGAATCGGCTTTAACAATTAGTTCGATGCTTCTTCATCGTCATGACGCCCAAGAAGAAGACGACGGTGGCGGTTGGCCCGTCGGAGGCCGGACATCCCGTCTCGACGCGGGCGAGCAGCGGACCGGTCGCAGAAAGGACCTGCGGCGCCGTTCACGAAGACCAACACCATCCCAGCAGCCGGAGTTTGGGAGGCGGCGATGTTCGTGCGCCTGGTAACGGGCCGCACGCCGCCAAATCCAAAGACGGAGCCAGGCCCTCCGCGGGTGGCCGGGGGACTTCCAAGATCGCTACCGCCCCGCCCGAAGGCGATCCGAGGGCCTCCAAGACTCCCACGCCGGCGCCGACGGCGCGCTCCTCTCAAGCGGCGCGTGACGAACGGCGCAATCATGCCGATGACCCCGGGCGTCGCCGCGGGAAGAGCCCCGAGCGCCACTCCCGGGAGGTAGAAGACCTGCCCGCTCGCCGAGGCGCTGGTGAAGATGGCATGCGACCGCGGGGTCGTGATAGAGCTCCTTCTGACATGGTCAGAAGTCGAAGCGCGTCGCGATCCGTGCAGGTTTCGCTGCCACCGACGCCAGCAGAAGCCCTGGCGCGCGCGCAGTTGCTCCTCGATTTTCCTCCCACTATGGGGAAACTCGACGAATGGAGAGCCACTATCCGAAGCCTTGTTGCAGTGGCCAACAAAGACGAACCGAGTCCGGTGGAGCCCCCGGGTCGATGCTCCGACGGAGTCCCACACACCAGTGGCAGGAAAGCCGGCGGCGCCGCTACCACGATGCACTCGCCTCCTCCTCGCCCGGTACCGTGGACGCCAGCCCGTCGCGACGTTGCGGGCGACGAAATCTCCATAGCATCGTCCGACCCGCGGACCCACTGCGACCAGCGCCAAGTCCTTTGGGAACGAGAACATGAAGACGCTCGAACCACTATCGATCGCCGGCGCGGAGCGCGCCACCAGTCAAACAGGCGAGCAGGGCCTGCTATGAACCACCCAGCATCGGAGAGACCTGGAGGCCTACCTTACGAGGTAGGCTGTCCGGCTTTTACCCGTGAGCTGCGGCAGTTCCAGTGGCCCACTCACCGCACCTTCAAACCTGACGTGGGCGAAAAGTACAGCGGCAAGACCCACCTATTCGAGTTCCTCAGCATCTACACCATTGCGATGCAAGCTGCCGGAGCCCGCGATGATAAGGTGCTTGCGAATTACTTTCTGTTGGATCTTAAACCCAATGCCATGTCATGGTTGATGCACTTGCCGGTAGACTATTTCCTCCTGGTCGGATTTGTGCCATGAGTTTGTGGGAGCCTTTACTGGAGGCCACCAAGCCCATGGCCAAGTGAGCGACCTGCACGTCATTCCCCAGAAGGGAGGCGAGAGTCTCCGCAAGTATATACAGAGGTTCAGCCGGATACAGTACAATATCCCTGATGTTCACCCTGCCGCCATCATCAGCGCGTTCCATCAGAACGTGCGTAACCGCAAGATGCGCGAAGATCTGGCAATGAACAAGGTGAAAGATGTAGAAGAACTCTATGTTCTTGCTGACAGATGTGCCCGGGCTGAAGAGGGAAGGAAGTACCCCGGCGAAGACGCCGGCGTGGAAACCGACTCCTCAGATGAAGATACTGCCGCCCCGGCGAAGAAGGGCCGGCGCCGCAACAGGAAGCGCAAAGGTAAAGCCGTGCTTGCCGTCGAGGGATCTGGTGACACCGACTCCACCAAGAAAACCAAGGCAGATGACCCCGACAAGGAAATTGCCGGATGTGTCGCCTGCCGGGCCTTAGCGGTTGCCGAGAAGCCAGGGAACTCCGACAAGCGATACTGCAAGATCCATCGCACCAAAGGCCATGCTCTCCAAGACTGCCGACAGGTTGAGCTCCTCGCTGAGAAGCAGAGGGCTGAATATGAGAGGCGGGACAAGGAGAAGGGCCAAGACGGTGCTGAGGGGTCCGGCAAGAAGCGTGACAGCCAGGCGGGCCGTCGCGGCAAGGATAAACAACAGGAGAGGCCCGCCCGGGGCCGTGACAAAAAGCCAGAAGACGACGATCACGAAGAGGACGACGAATCCGGCGACCAAGAGTTTCAGAAAGCTACAGAGGCCATGTGCATCGACGGTGGTGCCTCGCTGCATACTTCTCACCGCCAGCTTAAACAATGGGCGCGAGAGATTACAGCGGCAGAGCCGTCGTTTGATGCCCAAAGGCCGCTGAAGTGGTCCAGCACACCTATCATTTTTGACACCGAGGATCACCCTGATCGCACTACTGCGGTCGGGTGCTTGCCATTGTTGGTTTCACCAACAATACGCAACCTCAAGGTGACAAAGATGCTAGTCGATGGCGGGGCCGGTCTGAACTTGATCTCGCCTGCCGTGATCGAGAAACTGCAGATTCCTGATGGAGACCTCGAGGAGACGGGCACGTTTCAGGGGGTCAACCCGGGAAGAAGCCAACCTAAGGGAAATGTCATGCTGCCCATGACTTTTGGAAGTGATCTGAACTACAGGACGAAGAGGATCGTGTTTGATGTTGCCAAGATCCCCTTGCCCTACAATGGGATCCTTGGCCGCCCAACGCTGGCCAAGTTCATGGCGGCGTCACACTACGCCTACAACACCCTGAAGATGCCAGGACCTGTGACGATCATCACCATCCCCTCCGATAAGAAAGATGCGCTGATTTGCGCTGGCCAACTATACCAGCAAGCAGTTGCAGCAGCTGTCGCCACTAGGGCACTTGCTCCTGCCGCTGGGACCCCAGGAGGGAAGAAGAAGAAGAAGACCGGTGAGACCTCGGACACTCACTCCGGCAAGAGCACCTCTTCGGAGTGTAGCTCTCCCGTCGAGGACGTGCCAGAGAACTCCACCGGTGGAAACAAGAAGCCCAGGGCCATACCGCCGGGAACCAAGAAGGTTTCTGTCAATGAGGACGGCACGGGAGGGGCTTTCACCATAAGCTCCACCCTTGATGACAAATAGGAAGACGCGCTCATCACCTTCCTGTGGGCGAATGTCGATGTGTTTGCATGGCAAGCTTCCGACATCCCCGGCGTTCCCAGGGAGGTGATTAAGCACCACCTTGCTGTCTGTCCTCATGCGCGGCCCGTCAAGCAGAAGGTCAGAAAGCAAGCTTTGGAACGACAAGAGTTCATCACAGAGGAGATCCGGAAACTGGAAGCAGTGGGTTTGGTAAGAGGAGTGCTCCATCCAACGTGGTTGGCAAATCCGGTCATAGTGCGCAAGGCTAATGGGAAGTGGAGGCTGTGTATTGATTACACAGATATCAATAAGGCTTGTCCTAAGGACCCCTTCCCGTTGCCGCGCATCGACCAGATTGCTGACTCCACAGCTGGGTGTGATTTGTTGTCATTCCTCGATGCCTACTCCGGCTACCACCAAATCTTCATGACAAGAGAAGACGAAGAGAAAACAGCATTCATCACCCCATGTGGTATGTATTGTTTCATACGGATGCCTTTCGGGATGAAGAGTGCTGGTTCGACGTTTGCAAGGGCGGTCCAGATTGGTTTTGAACCCCAGCTCCATAGAAATATGGAAGCTTATATGGATGACATAGTGGTCAAAACCAAGGACAGGGCAACCCTCATACTGGATTTGCAAGAAACATTTGCAAACCTGCGCAAGATCAATCTCATGCTGAACCCTGAGAAGTGCGTCTTTGGCATCCCGTCCGACAAGCTTCTTGGGTTCTTTATGTCACAGCGTGGGATAGAGGCCAATCCGGACAAGATCAAAGCTATAGAGTAGATTGAAGCACCCAAGCGAATCAAGGATGTGCGTCGGCTTGCTGGTTGCGTCGCCGCCATGGGCAGATTCATTTCCAAGTCTACCGAGCGCGCCCTTCCCTTTTTCAAGATCCTGAAAAAGGCGGGCCCGATGGAGTGGACGCCAGAAGCCGAAGCAGCATTACAAGATTTGAAGAAGTACCTATCCTCCGTGCCAATACTAGTTGCGCCTAGGCCACAGGAGCCATTGCTGCTATACCTGGCGGCAACGAACCAGGTGGTCAGCGCCGCACTAGTGGCGCAGAGAGAGGTTGACGGCGAGGTAATGGCAGCGACAGAGCGCGACACCACTAATGCAGAGACGACACAACCAGTTGAAGTGCCGCCGAAGAAGAAAATGATGCAGCACCCGGTCTAATTTGTTAGTTCCCTCCTGCAGGGAGCTAGATCAAGGTACTCCGGCGTGCAGAAACTGCTCTTCGGCCTTCTTATGGCCTCGAGGAAGCTGTGTCACTACTTCCAGGCACACGAGATCACTGTCGTCACTCGCCTCCCTATGCAACGGATATTGCACAATCCAGATGCGACGGGAAGAATTGTGGAATGGGCACTGGAGCTGTCCAGCTTTGGCGTCAAGTTTGAAAGTACTTCGATGATTCAGAGCCGAGTCCTGGCGGACTTCATTGCAGAATGGACCGCAACGCCTGACGAAGAAGCCCAAGAGACTGCTCTCCCCGGAAAGGAGGCAAGTTGTAGTTGGATCATGTACTTTGATGGAGCTTTCTCCTTACATGCCGCCGGGGCTGGCGTACTGCTTGTCGCGCCCACCGGAGAGCACCTCAAGTACGTGATCCAGATGCACTTCCCCAGGGAGGTGTCAACAAACAATACGGCAGAGTACGAAGGGCTGCTTGCCGGTCTTAGGATCGTGGCAGACCTCAGAATCAAGAAGCTCATTGTCAGGGGCGACTCGCAGCTCATCGTCAAGCAAGTCAACAAGGACTACCAGAGCCCGTTGATGAAGGCCTACATCGATGAAGTGAGAAAGTTGGAAGAGCGTCTCGACGGTATACAGGCTGAATATGTTCCCCGAGTGGAGAACGATATCACCGATTACCTGTCAAAACGCGCTGCCCTCAAGCTACCTGTGGAACCAGGTACCTTTGTGCTCCAACTAACTCAGCCATCCGTTGATCCATCAACAAAGCAGAACAAGAGGAGGAAATCAGGACCCGACAAGTACTTTCCCGCTGAGCTCCCCGGAGCCGTTGGCAAGGATGTTGCCAGGGACGCTGAGCCTACCACGAGATGGCTAGCTCCGGCAGAGCGTCGAGCTCTTGCCGTCGAGACAACCGCTCCTATAGCGGAGGAAATGCCTTTAGTCCACACCGTCGAGCTCCAGGCTCTAGCGTGGGCATAGCATACCGTCCGATTCCTCCAAACAGGGGAACTTCCTGAAGAGCAGGGAGAAGCGGAAAACGTAGCCCGTCGCTCTACCATGTACTGGTTCATCGATGACGTCCTATACAGAAAGAGGCCGAACGGTGTGAAATTGAAGTGTATCCCTCGGGAGGAAGGACTGGAGCTATTGGCGGAGATACACGGAGGCATATGTGGATCCCACATTGGGTCAAGGGCCCTTGCCGGCAAGGCATTTCGGCAAGGCTTCTTCTGGCCCACCTCCCTCCAGGATGTGACGACACTAGTCACCAGGTGTGAAGCATGTCAGTTCCATTCAAACAAGATTCATCAGCTGGCTCAAGCCCTTCAAACCATTCCTCTCTCCTGGCCCTTCTCGGTCTGGGGGCTCGACATACTGGGCCCTTTAGCCTGCGCTGTTGGGGGCTTTGAGTACTTGTACGTTGCAATCGACAAGTTCACAAAGTGGCCGGAGGTGGAGGCAGTGAGGAAAGTCACAGCTCAGTCAGCCGTCAAGTTCTTCAAGGGACTAATGTGCCGTTTTGGTGTACCCAACAGGGTCATCATCGACAACGGCACACAGTTCACAAGCTGCACCTTCATGCAATATATCCAAGACCTCGGCAGCAAAGTCTGTTTCGCTTCCGTTGCTCACCCACGAAGCAATGGTCAAGCTGAGAGGGCAAACACTGAAGTACTGCAAGGCTTAAGGACCAAGACCTTTGACAGGCTGCACAAGAGTGGAAGGCGCTGGATTGATGAGTTGCCGACGGTTCTTTGGTCGATCAGGACGACGCCAAATCGAGCCACCGACCAGACACCTTTTGCCCTGGTATATGGGGCAGAAGCAGTTCTCCCCACTGAACTCATATACGGGTCACCTGGAGTGCTCGCTTATGATGAGCTTGAGCAAGAGCAACTGCGGAAAGATGACGCAATGCTCCTTGAGGAAGATCATCTTCGGGCGGCTGTGAAAGCAGCACGCTACCAGCAAGCCTTGCGCCGCTACCATAGCCGCAAGGTTCATGCCCAAAGCCTTGAGGAAGGCGACCTTGTCCTTCGGCGCGTTCAATCGGCCAAGAATTCCAACAAGTTGATGCCAAAGTGGGAAGGCCCTTATCGGTAATACGAGTCACCAGGCCCGGCGCAGTCCGCCTGGAGACCGAAGATGCCGTTCCGGTGAGTAACTCCTGGAACATTGAACATCTTCACAAGTTTTACCCATGAGGCACGGCTTGCCAGGCCCCCCGGCAAGCCACCTTTTGTACAAGCATTGCCGATGATGCATGTAACCCTTTGTACAAAGCTAGACGCAGACCCTGAGCATAAATAAATGAAGCGCTGGCGCCCTAAGTTATAGCATGCATGCTAGGTCGAGTCTCGTCCTTAGTTAGGGTTGATAGTGCTTAGCGGCGACTAACCCCTAGCTTAGAGGTCGAGTGTGTGTCTCTTTGCCGTTCTTTCGTCTTCCTTGGTTCGCAGGACTCACAGGTATCCTTGCCAGATTACTTGAGGACGAAAAAGAGAAGAGGGACAGACCAGCATCTAGACCCCGGCAAGCCAGTATTGCCGGGGGCTGCAAGAGCAAAGATTCACCCACGGCAAACCAGAGTTGCCGGGGGCTACAGCTTCAGATAAGTTCTTCATCCCTTATCATGCATTCCCTTATGGACTGAGGTATGTGAAACCTCGTTTTTTCCTAAAAAACTACCGTGCTCCCCTAACTCTAGGCCCTATTGCTCGTTCCTGGGGCCAGGTTTGGTAGTAGTCGCGGCAGCGAGAGGATGAAACAAGGAGCCTGAAGCCACCTCATCCCTGCCTCCGCCAAAGGTGTGAGAAAGGTCGAGCGAAGTGGGGAGACGGCAAGGCCTGTTGCCGGGCAAGGAAATGTTTATATTAAGGATATCAATGATTTACTCCTTGTCGTGGGTTCTACCCACAAACAAATGACCCGGCAAGCATCCCTTTTTCATTAAAAACATTCCACTCAGGTACAGTCCATAGGGAATGAAAAACATGAATGATGGGATTAAAAGTTTTAAATTCAGCTAAGGCCCGAAGGCTTACAAACTAAAAAGAGATAAGGTGCTCGTAATCCCTTTCTTGTCCCTCTCCTCAGGAGGCAGGTCAAGGAGGCGAAAAGGGCAAAAGGGGCGCCTAGGCGAGCTACGGGTGGAAGAAGACACCAAGAGAACATCTCGGTGGCCGTCCGAAGGCTGGATGGTGATGGCGGCGCCGGAAGCAGAGCTCGAAGACGAGGCGGCAGGACGTCAGCACGTGTCAAAGGCGTCGGTGCCCGCGTACTCCGACTTGACGGCCTTGGCGCCCGCCCTCTTCCTCTTCCGCAGCCTCCCAACGCCAGCCGCCCAAGGAGACGACCCCGAGAAGTTCAGGGAGCCGGCGACGCGGATCATGGGGTCACCGGTGCCGCACGGAGCGGCGCCCGACACCTAATCGGACCCGTCATCCTGCCGCCTACTACCCTCTTCGTTGCTGCCGCTGTCCTCCTCGTCACTCCCGCCCGAGGAGGAGTCTTCACTATCAGAAGAGCTCTCCACGCAGCACCTTGCACGGGTCCCAAAGCACCCGAAGACCTTGACAGAGAGAAGGCCACCCTCCATCAGCTTAAAATGGAGAGTGAGCCCCTCCGTCAAGCGGTGGATATTGGCAAACGTCTTCCATCCCCGACGGAGATACATCACGTGAGGGGCGGGGAAATCGACGCGGGCCCGCGTGCCACTGATCGCGCAACCCCTCATGTGCAGCCACAACGACTCTGGTGGATTCAGCTCCATCTCCCGCGCGAATGGAGTCGGGAGACGAAGGCGACGGCGAGGCGGCCGGCGTAGCCTGACGAAGAACTCTCAAGGGTCATCCCCAACGTGGCCCTCCACGGGGGGAAGAACTGCTGGCGGAGGCGAGGCCGGCGCGCCGCCCCGTCCTCGTCTTCCCCGAGCGCCTCGGCCTCGCCCACGGCCTCGCCCCCTCCCCCTTCCCCTCACGGCTGGCTCTGCCACCGCGGGTGCAGGAGAAGGAGGGACGCGTTGTCGAGCGGCGACCCTTGCCGCCACCGTGGAAGGACCAGGATTCCCTCTCTCCATGACGGATGGAAGGGGGAGCAGAAGCCGAAGGAAGGAGGAGATGAAGGAATGCGGGACGCCATCCCCCCTCCCGCTCTTTATAAAGGAACGGGGTGGGGGCTCGGCCGCCCCGCTCAGCCAATCAAGACGCGGAAGGCGTAGGGAACTGGGACCAATCGGCCGCCCCAGCCCGCGGCGGCCCGGTTTTCCGCCTCCACCGTTCACCACCCCAAGCGCATGAGAGCCACGTGGCAGGCGTGCAGGACCGACGCGATGGGTGAGGCGACCACTCCCCACCCCGTGATCGTGGGAAGTGGACGCCTTGAAGACCACGCCTCGGCCCCATTCAGTAAATGGGCTGCGCCTCCACGCCTCCCTCCATTTATGGGGAAGGCGCAAACTGCCCCCTTTACTACGACATAACGCATGCATGCAAAGCTCAGCCCCACGCATGCCGCCCACGTCACACACGCCTCCCCACGCCGCGCCACGCACGGGAAGCATGGGAAGCGCAGCGTGCGAAGAGACTTACCGCGGTAAAAACCGCCCCGCCTGCCCGCGCACCGTTTTTGGGCCTAGCCCAATGACGCGATTGCGCTTACGTGTGGCCCAGGCCCGGGGGCTCCTGTCGGTGTAAAGAGGGGTACGCTTTTTGTACCCCTATAATTGTGCACGGGCAGTCTGAGCCACAGGCACCACCACACTGAGCAAGGCAAGGGAGGTGAGCCAAGGTAAGGCCGAAGCCCAGGGGAAGCAAAATGACGCCAAGACCAAGACCACAAAGAGCAAAGGGGACGAAGCGGACCCCCCAACAAGATCCTTGCCGGGAGGCGGTTTTAGCAAACCCGGCAAGACCCTTGCCATGGCAGCTCGCCCCACACCTACGGAGTGAGTCACCCTTGAGTCCACTACCCCCATGGGGCAAGGATTCGGGAGACATCCCCGTGGGGGCATGCAGATCTTTGTGAAGACATTCAAGATCAAATACACCCTTTAGAAGATGATGATCCTTGGCGGGATCCCAGCCAAGGAGGACCACAAGGCCCCCAGCAAGAGCCTTGCCGGGGATGACAGCAGGCGCCACGGCAAGACCCTTGCCGGGGCCCCGGCAAGGCCCTTGCCGAGAACACCTGTTGGGCCACCATCAGGCCCACGCCAGTCAAACCTCCACCGTCGTTCGCATGCAGCTGCTGACCCAACCAGCTGGGCAGGCACCTGCGTGGCAGCATGCAGATCTTCGTGGAGACCCACCACTGCGCCACCTCAGTTGCCTGCCTGCCTACATGGCACCGTGGGCGCCGCTGGCCAGGGCGCGTGTCGACACGAGAGGGAGCGGCAACGGACGAGACAGGGCTCTCCCCGTCCCCGATAAAGCAAGGACACCTGGGCAAGACGCATTAAATGCGCCTTGGCATGTAATGCGAGGGATAACCTCACATCACTGCTCCCTTTCCACCTCCTGGTGCTACTGTCTGGTGCTACTGTGGCAACCCCTTTTCCTATAAAAGGAGGCCCGAGGCGACCAGGAGGATTCGGCTTTTTGGAGCTCCTCACGCCCCATAGCTAGCTCAAGAACACAGATATATAATCCACCAAAGCAGGAGTAGGGTTTTACACATCCCCGCGGCCTGAACCTGGAAAGACGAACCGTGTGCTATCTGTTTGATCCGCTCTTCTCATGACCCCGCGCCCCGCAACCGTAGTAGGGATTCTTGTGATCCCATAGGTGTCGTTCCCACTGACACCCACATCGTAGGCCTGACGGTATAGCTTCTGCCTGTTCGCACGCCATGCCGGTGCGTGGATGTAACTTCACTTAATTCCATCAAACGTCGTGCCTCCCACGACCTTCGCCTCCCTCGCGTGGTCGCGCCCTTTGAGACTTCGACCGGCTATAAATGAGCAATTTTTTTGCCTTTTTTAGACAAGCAATTTTTTTGCCTACTCCGCATGCATGATACTCCCTCTGGTCCCTTTTACTCCCGTCAACCGTTTGCAAAGTGTTTGACCAAATTTATACTTTTTTTGAACACCACCTTATATTAATTAACCAGCCACACCAGTACACTCATTCGATACAATATTCACCACATAGGGCGGTACGTTATTTACAAGAATACCATCTAATCTATTGTCAAAGCTATACTTAGCGATTAAGTGTGCCACCTTATTGGCCGAACGGCTAATCTTTGACAATTGAAGATTGTTGATCAACTTTGAGATGCTCAACGCTTTCATCTTCAGGTCATGCATAGCAGACCTGTCAATGCTTTGACAGGCATCAATGAAATCCCACGACCAAATTTATACTAAAAATATCAATATCTACAATACTCCCAAAACACTTAGGCGCGGTGCATTAACTTCTACCTCGTTTCTTGTTTCTTGACATATCAACCAATAGGAGATGTGGGTGTGCATGCTTTTAATGACTTGAGACTACCAAACACGACATGCAGTGGTTAGTTCATTGCATGCAATGCTATTAATTAGCAAATAAACATTAAGATCTCTCGTTTCCCCTCCTCCTTGGTCACAGTGCACAATCTAAGATGACTTGCTCACCTAGACGGAGGGAATACTGATTATAATGAGTACTCCCTCCTTCCATCTATATAGGGCCTAATGCGTTTTTCAAGACCGCCTTTGACTATTGATAAAATTAATACTACATGACATGCATAATGTGAAAATTATATCATTGAAAGCTCCTTTCACATACGAATTTGATGATGTGCTTTCTGTAAGTTGCATGTCATATATTATTGCTCTAACATTTGGTCAAAGTTAGCCTCGAAAAATGCATTAGGCCCTATATAGATGGAAGGAGGGAGTATAAGAACTAGGTTTTATAATGAGTGTAAAAATATTGATTTGACATTGTGAATGTTGACACATTGTGGAATAGTTTTTGAAGTCTGCAAAAGTACTCAACTAGTGCTGTCGTTCTCCACAAAAAATGTGTTTACCAATGCATGCATGAACTCTAGTTACTCTAATCCCCCTCTCTTCTTTAATTCTTTGCCACATCAGCATGTTTGCTATTCCCGTGTGCATGCTACTAGCTAAGATACCACCATTATGGCCAGCCTTAATCATCGCATGCAATAATTTAGCGCACCTTGAAATATGAACATGTGTGGGGCGTGTTTGTTTTTAATGACTTGAGACTATACCTAGCCCGGCATGCAAGATGACTTATTATGCACCGTTGCCCATACCTGCAGGAAGCCCGTTCGTCTCCAAATTTTTTCCTCTCCATGTGTGGAAACAATATGCCTGCCAAACTCTCCTTCTCCCTCCGGCGGTCCCACCACTCCACCCCGTGTGAAAAAATCTGCATGCATGACTCTCCTCCCCCCACTCTCGTCCAATCCGTTGTGACCAGCAATATTTCCACCCCTTCGCTCCCCCGTAATTTACTCCAACAAATATGCCCACGTAGCTGTTACTTAACTGTAGGTGCATTCGGTGACTGACATATGGGCCTAACAGGGGTCTGGCCCACATGTCAGTGACGCAACTAGACCGGCAGTTAAGTCAGTGCAGCTCAGTCCATATCTTACGTAGGTGTCCATTGCTCACTATAAATACTGCGCTTCCCACAACATCGCTATCTCCTCCCCCTCACGTTCACGTTCATCGCTATCTCCTCCCCCTCCCTCTCACATCGACAACCATGGCATCACCCCTCCCAAGCCCTAGGAGCCCCTCGCTGCACCGCGCGGATAGTCACGGGTCGTTGTTCCATTCCTTGCTGCCACTAGTCGAGGAGGACGCGTCGGTGTTCCGCTCCTCGCCGCTACACGACGCGTCGCCGTTCCGTTCCTCGCCGCCACTAGTCGAGGAGGACGCATCGGCGTTCCGCTCCTCGCCGTGACGCGTCGAGGTGGACGTGTCGGCGTTCCCAATCTCGCCAGCACGCGCGCCAGAGGACGCGTCGACTCCCCGCTATGAGGAGAACGTCGCGCCGCCCGCCGAGCCCCCCAGTCTTGAGGAGCTTTGGAAAGAAATGGATGTCGCCTTGTGGGAGGCTTTGCCTCCAGCAGAGCGCGCCAAAATAGAGGCGGAGAAGAAGGCCGAGGAAGAGAAGAGCACCGCGGAACAAGCTGCCTGGGAGGCCTATGTCGCGTCCGAGAGAGTCAGGCAATTGGCTCTTTGGCAGAAGGCTCGTGCGAGGGCCGTGAGGGTGGCGGAGGACGCCCGTGCCGACGCCGTAAGTGCAGTCGGGCCCAAGGGCCTCATCTACGCTTGGCGGTACGTGGACCGGGTGCACGCTTCCATCGAGGAGGAGTACCTGTTGGCGCCAGATCACCACACCGGTGAGATCGCGCTCGCCCGCCGGCAAGCCGCCAATCAGCACCTTGCAATTTGCGAGGCTGAGGAAGAGGCATTGTGTCGGCGCGCTGGGAAACGGCCATGCACCAGGGCACTCATGGCGCACCGCAAGCGCTCCTGCGAGCGCCGTGGCTTTTAGGAGGAGTATAATTTTTGTTTCATAAGGGGATCTCATTTGTTTTGGGACGCAAATGATAAATCCCGAATGTTCAGGAATTTTTAGCGTCCTTAATTAAGTATGTAAAAGGGAAAGTTTGGAAACTGTCAGATTTCGGGTTCCGGCAGACCCTTAAGGTTCGAACTCTGGGGTGCGCGCGGAGATTACACCCTCTACCGCACTGTCTTGCAAAGATCTAGACTACTGAAAGAACTGCACAAGAGACACAAGGTTTATACTGGTTCGGGCCACCGTTGTGGTGTAATACCCTACTCCAGTGTGTGGTGGGTGGATTGCCTCTTGGGGCCGATGATGATGAACTATACAAGGAAGAACAGCCTCGCGAGGGTCTGTTCTTGGCTGGGGCGATGAACTATTAGGAGGAGTTCAGTCACCCTTCTCTCTCTCTCCCTCTGGTTTCGAGCTGATTCTCTCCCTTTCTTCCCAACCCCCTTGCTCTGTGGGCGACTGGTCCTATTTATAGAGGCCCTGGTCCTCTTCCCAAATATCGAGCGGGAAGGGAGCCAACAATGGCGGGCTAATTTGAAGGGGGACAGCAAGTATCAGCTATCCTGACAAAAGCAGTCTTCGCCTGCGCAAAGCTATGGTGATGACGCCGTCTTGGGCTCCACGGTGACCTCCGTCTCGTAGTCCTCCTGGTCTTGGTCTCGCTGCACCGAAATGGCAACCTTTGCCTGATGCCTCGGTACTCTGCGGCTGCGCTTGCTCCCTTTGCACCAAAGAGGAAAGGAGGACGCTGAGCGGGCTGGCATCCGCCTGGCACCCTGAGTCGTCATGGCTTGCGTCACGGGCACCTCGCGAGGTATCCCGCCTTGATCTCTCCGCCTCCTTGTGAGCCAGCCTGACGAGGCCGCGCCTGAGGAAGCTCCACGTCGTCCGCCCCGCGGGGCTTGGCCCCTCGCGAGGGTCTTGAGTCTTGTGTTGATGAAGATGGGCCGTGCTGGGCCCCCTTTGAGCCACGCCGCGGGCCGCAGGCAGGCAAGTCTGGGGACTCCCGTTCCCAGAACGCCGACAGTAGCCCCCGGGCCCAAGGCATGGCCGGACTTGGCCGTGCTGAGAGGCGAAAGGGCAAGGGCGAAGTGCCGGGGGCCCTAATAGCCTGTGGCCTTGGGCGCCGCGTGGCGTTTGATTGGACGCCAGTGCTTCAGCAACCGCGTAGGTTGATAAAGGAGCGGCATCTGCCCAGACTTTGCCTTTTGCTTTCTCCGGTTGCTGCTCAGATCCCCTTTCTTGCGCCTCCCCTTTCTTCCTCCAAATTTCCAGATCTACTCCGGCCGCGTGACCTAGGAAGCCATGGCGCCTCGTCAGTCTCCGGCCGAAGCTTGGTACTCTCCTGCCCTGGACTTGCCGAGCGTGTCCAAGGCAGGCCTTGCCCGGCTGTGCCGGATGGCGGCGGCGCAGGGCGTCAATGGTGCGCAGGTGTTCAAGGCTGGCTCCGCCACCCCTGAGGGCCGAGGGAGCACCTTTTATCCTCTCTTTGTAAGCTCCATTGCTGCGGGCCTGGTGCCTCCCTTCTCCGAGTTTTTCTTCTCTGTCCTCCGCCATTACAACTTGCAGGCTCTGTATCTCCACCCCAACTCCGTCCTTCTCCTGGCGATCTTTGCTTATTACTGCGAGGCTCACGTAGGGGTGCAACCTTCAGTGGCCTTGCTGCGCCACTACTTTTCCCTTCGGGTCTCTCGCGGTTCTCCTTGCGCGTGCGCGAGCTTCATCGCGTATGGCGACACCATTGCCATCTCGAATCCAGGGAAGAGGATTGAGGGCTTCAGGAGCAAGTGGGTCTTGGTAGATGCCGGGCGCATCCACCCTCGGCTGATCTTGCCCGCGGAGCAGCCCGTGAGCTCCAGCGACTGGTGCCAGGCGGAGCTCACGAACCCCCGCGTGAAACTGGTGTTGGAGAAGATGGACGCGGATCTAAGGCCGGTCAGCACGGCGGCGGCGAAGTTGACTGGTGCGTTGCTGCTGAGGGATTTCCTGGAGCACCAGCTGGCTCCACTCCGGCAGTACTCACCTCCGATGTGGAGGCCTCATCCGAGCCCCGCGGCCTTGGGCGATGAAGATTTGGCCGCGGTCCTCCAATCTCTGGTCGGGGGCGAGGTGGCAAGGTTGGAGGGCGCTCCCAAGCCCTTGTTCCTTCGCGACGACTGGGAGCAGGTGGTGGAGTCCATGTCTGCTTTTAACGGGGACGGGCTCGTGCCCGTGACGACTTCCGAGGGGCTGGTGGACGTGCCCTCCGGCGACTCCAGCAAGGAGGAGGACGAAGAGGAGCGGGAAAAGGGGCCTGACTCTGAGGCGACCGACGGAGAGTCGAGGGCTCCCCCCTCCCGGCGCAGGCCCCGCAGTCTCCGCCTTTCTTCGAGCCACGATGATGAGGATGGAGATGAGCAGGCCGGCAGGAGCTTGCCCTCGATCCCGAAGAAGGACAGGATCGGGCTGATCTCCCGCGGGTCTGCCCCTGCCCCGAGGCAGTCTGCAGACGTGCCTTCTGCTTCCGAGGTTGACCCTTCTAGCCGGCTGTCAGGCTTCAAGTTTGGCCGAAGGCTACCCGAGCTCACCGGCGATGACCCGTAAGTGCTTGACCCTTGTCTTTATCTCTTGTTCCGCTGCCGAGGCTTGATGTTCGCATCTCTTGAATAGGCTGGCGCCCGCGGCGAAGAAGCCGAAGGGGGCTCCTGAGGCTCCATCTGTGGCAGCGCCTCCGCCTGTGGAGGAGGGTGACCGCGGCGCGCGGGCTTCTCCTGCCCGGTCGTCCTCGCGAGGCCTGGTCGAGCTGGCTGGGGCGAGCTCAGCCCCCATGGCCCAAGTGACTCCTGTGGTGCCTTTGCCCACTGCCGCCACCACAGCCGCTGGGGCGCAGCGGGCTCCACCTCAGGATGATGTGGTCTTGCCGTCGCCACCTTCTTCCCCCGTCCCGCCGGCTGTTGTTTCTCCAACCCCTCCTGCCGTCCTGGAGCGTGCTGTTGCTGGACTGGACCGGCTACGGCAGGATCTTCTTGGCGCTGACCCTCGCCTGGTGGCCGGGCGCTTGGAGCTGGCTTCAGGATGGATTCGTTCCGACGCCTCGATCCGGGCAGCGTTGGTTCAAGCCTCGACGGCCTGCGACGAGGATAGGCAGGCCATCCTTGAGACGAAGGCCGCTCGTGATGCAGCCCTGGGGGAGGTGGTTGAAGTTCGCGATCATTGCAAGGCGCTGGAGGACGAGCTGCAAGGCCTGCGGGACCAGCTCGCGGAAGAGGTTCGTCTTCTCCAGGAGCAAGAAGAAGGCATGAAGGCTCGCGAGGTGGCCATCGAGGGCCGGGAGGCCAAGCTCAAGAAGCACCGCGACCGCCTAGGTGCGCTGGGGAAGGAGTTGGAGGCGACGAAGGTCGAGCTGGACCGCAAGGCCCAGGTTCTTGCCGAAGATCGCGTGGCCTTCGCGGACATGGAGAAGAAGGCTCGTGCTTCGCTGAAGATGCTCTACACCAGTGGCCTGGAGAGCCCGCTGGCCGGCGCCGAGGACGGCCCCGCCAAGCTGCTTCCCTTCCTGGTTCATGCTCTTGAGGACGTCACCCTTGGCCTTGGCCCCACGGCCGAGGCCGAGGCGTGCGTCCTGTCTTCTGCTGCGCTGACGCGGGTCTTCACCCACATCTACCTTCGCGACCCCAGCACCGACCTCGACAGCCTGTTGGAGCCAGTGAGCGGCGATGGTGCTGCCGCCGCTGCCGAAGCCGTGAAGGGTCGCGCGGAGGCTCTGCTGGGGAAGTTTCGGGCCTTCAGTACCAAGTTGAAGCAGGATGCTTCCAGTCCCGCTGCTCCATGAGGTAGGGCCACCCGCGCTGCTCCACCGCTGCTAAGTGACTCCGCTACTGCTCCTGTCCTGCTTTTAATTCCTGCACATGTATCATGCCTCGGGGAGGCATTTAAACTCGCATTTGGTATCGAGACGACAGTATGGAGTGTAATATTTGCTTTTAAATTCCTTGAATTTTATGCTTTTCTTTCCTACTTGCTTGTGTTCTACGCCGGCAGAGCCCGGCCCCGCGCGTACCTCACCCAGCATTAGCCCCGACCGGAAACCAGGACGGGACCAAAGGAGTGAGGGGCTACGGAGTCAGTTAGGCTCCTGAGTCGCGATGCTCAGGAGTCGCCCTTGGTGCATGAACAACAAGTAGGGAGGTGTGATGTAGGTGGATCTTCCGTTTTACGTCTGCAGAGCCCGACTCCGCGCGTACCTCACCCAGCATTGGCCCCGACCGGAAACCAGGACGGGACCAAAGGAGTGAGGGGCTACGGAGCCAGTTAGGCTCCTGAGTCGCGATGCTCAGGAGTCCCCCTTGACGCGCAAACAGCTAGTGATGAGGCGAGATGCAAGTGGGACCACCGTTCTACGTCTGCAGAGCCCGGCCCCGCGCGTGCCTCACCCAGCATTAGCCTTTTGGAACTAAGGAGTGAGGGGCTACGGGACCAGTTAGGCCCCTGAGTCGCGATGCTTAGGGGCCCCCCTTGACGCTCAAACGGCCTTCATACCTTGGCTCCGCTCGGGGAGAGACGCGCGGAGAACCAGGCCCAAGGGGCCTGGCTGGGTGGCGTACGTCTGGGCATGACCCAAGCGTAGCCCCCGTGCCCAGCCCCCTCACGCGGCGCTCCCGAGGGAAGGCGTTGCGATGAGGCTAGACACTGAGCTCTGGGCTCCCTGAGGTTGATGCGGCCCGGGGGCCACCCTCAGTTGTTTATCACCAGCGCGGAGCATAGCGCTTCTGCATGTGTACGGGCATAGCCGCTCCTCGGCAGTGTCGTCAGCCAGCGGGGAGCATGGTGCTTCCACTGGTACGTGGGAGGGGGCTCCCCTCCGGGAGGAGCCCCCGGGCGTGTACAGCCCCGCCCTGACACGTGGCCGGCACGGTAGGGCTAGGTGAGGTGTATCTGGGCACCCTTGAGCCAGCGCGGGACTCACGAGGCCCTACCTCTAGGCGGGTTGCGCCTGGCACTGGGCCTTATCTTGTGCTGTGCTCCTGCAAATTTGGTTAGATGTCGGCACTCTACATCCTCGGGTCCCGGCTCTCGAGCTTGTCTCAGCCGTCGCTGGTATGCCAGGTCGCGATGCCGTGGTCATGGCTAGAGGGTGAGGGCTGGAGAGCCAGTAAGAGCCATGAGTCGCGATGCTCAGGTACCCCCCTTTAACGTGCAAGTGGTCGACATGGAAGAGAAGAGGTGCCGTGGACAGGCATCAAGTAATCAAGCATGATGAGCGAATGCATAACTGGAAGAAAATGTAGGGGAGATACATGCCGCTGGGCCTGGCCCGAGCGACTTGGGGATGATGCAGCCCGAGGGGCGCCCCCAACAAAGCAAGCTAACGGCATGAAATAAAAAGGGGTACATGCCGCGGGGACGGACCCACGCGGCCTGGGAACGATGCAGCCCTGAGAGGGCGCTCCTAGTTGGAAATGAAACTGGTAAGATGTCACCTGAGGGTGTCGAGGGCGAAGGGGTGTTGGTGCAGCAGGCTCGGTGGGCCGCGGAAGCCGATCCTCACGAGCCCCCAGGCCCAGGGGCCTCGGGAGGCTCCGGAGGTACTGGTAGCTCTTCTCGAATCATCTCCATCTCCGCCAAGGCTGCGGAACGCCTGTCTTCTTGAGCCTCCATGATGCCCCTTATGAGGCGCTGGCATGTAGCAACCGCGCTCGGCAAGCTGTAAGACATGCGAACGTAGCTATGGGGCGGACCCCCGCAGCACCCCACTCGCGAGGGCCAGAGGCGCTCCATCGTAGCAACTTGGTTGAGCCCTGGTACGTCGGTGCAGATGCGCAGCCCCCCATCCTCGCCTGGATGGGGAGCCACAGCCGGTAGACGGCAACAACATCTCATGGTTCTTGATTCCTGTAGTTCTTGAATGGCCTTGTCGACGAACTCCTGCAGGTCTGACCTTCCTTGCCTTGCCCCTTCTTGAGGGAAACGTGCTTCGAAACACGCCTCCACGTGGTGCCCAAGCGCCTCCCTCATGACCCTGGCCAGGTCGGTGGCCCTCCAGGGGAGAGCCCCCGAGCCCTGCCTGAGGAGGGCGCCAGGTGCGCTTTCCTATGCGATGGAAGGAGGTTCCCCCTGGGCAGATGCGGGTCCTGAGGGGCCCGCCTCCCGAGGGGCCGGTCCGGACGATGTCTTCTTCTTCTTGGGGGTGATCTCGGGAAGCCTCCTGCTTCCGTGATCCGGGTCTTCCAGTGACGCGGCCTGCAAGGCTCGCTCCAGGGAACACACTGCTCCTTCTCTTCACAGGGCACCGTGATGACTCCGCCACTTCCTGGCATCTTGAGGATGTTGTAGCCATGGTGTGTCACGACCATGAACTTGGCCAGCGCTGGGTACCCGAGGATGGCGTTGTACGGCAGGCGGATGTGGGTGACGTCAAAGTCGATGAGCTCGGTGCGGTAGTTGTTGCGTGCCCCGAAGGTGACAGGGAGGCGGACGTGCCCAATCGGGACCGTGGAGCCATCGGTGACTCCGGAGAAGGGCTTGGTTGGCTGAAGCTGGTCGTAGGGCACCTGGAGATTGTTGAACGTTTCCACGGACAGGACGTTGAGCCCTGCCCCACCATCGATGAGGGTCTTGGTGACCAGTACATTTCTGATGACTGGGGAGCAAAGCATCGGGAGGACTCTTGCTGTGGCCGCACACTTGAGTTGATCCACTGAGCTGAATGTGATGGCGCATGCCGACCACCTGAGAGGGCACGTTGCTTCAAGCCTGGGGAGGACTGCATTCACCTCGTGGGCAAACTGCTTGAAGATGCGTTGGGAGGCTGGGGCTTGAGCTCCGCCCAGGATGCAGGCGATTGCGCGTGGCTCCTGGAAGCCCCCAGTCCCTTCGTCTTGATGGCGGTCCTCGTTCCTCGTTGGCTGCGGCGGCAGTGGAGGGATGCCTGCGTGGACCTATGGGCGATCCTCATGAGGCTGATCCCTCCAGTCCTCCTCGTGAGGCAGGTCTCGCCAGCGATCCTCGCGAGGTTGATCGCACCACCCTTGGCGCGGGCCACGGTCTTCCCAGCGTCCTGCGTTTCTTCCTCCTCCTCGGTCGTAGCCCCGATCGGCGTGGTCGGGACGACGGCTGATCCTTCCTTCTCGCATGGCGCAGAGTTCTTGGCATTCGTTGGTGTTGTGGGTTTGGAGGTCATGGTACACACAGTACCGGCTGCCCCTGGGGGACTCAGGCAGATCTTTGCCCCGCTTGGTGTCTGGTTCTGCCGCGAGCACGGCAGCCCCCTTGCGCTTCACGTCCTTGGCCTTGGGCTTCTTCTCTTCTGGGTCTGCGGCAGGCAGCTCAAGGAGGGAGAGGCGTCCCTCCTCAGCCCTGGCGCACTTGGTCGCCAAGTTGAACAGCTCCAGGGAGGTGCACATGTCTTCATGCATCGCCAACTCCTCCTTCATCTTGACGTCGCGCACACCATCGGAGAAGGCCGAGATGATGGCCTCCTCGGACACCTTCGGGATCTTGAGGCGCGCACTGTTGAAGCGCTGGATGTAATTTTGCAGGGTCTCTCCGGGTTGTTGCTTGACGCGGCGCATGTCGCTCACGGCGGGTGGCCGGTCACGAGTACCTTGGAAGTTGGCGATGAAGCGGGTGCGCATCTGGTCCCAGGAAGAGATCGTGCCTGGAGCCAGATTCAGGAGCCAGGTGCGGGCTCCTTTCTTGAGCGCCATGGGGAACCAGTTCGCCATGTCCTTCTCATCCCCGCTGGCAGCTTCGATGCCCAGCTCATAGAGCTGGAGGAACTCTGCAGGGTCTGTCGTGCCATCATAACATGGAGGCAGGTCTGGCTTGAACTTGCCGGGCCACGCGACGCTACGCAGCTCGGTGGTGTAGGCACGGCAGCCCGCGGTGGCCACGAAAGGCTTCGGCTGGTGGAGAGCTTGGTCTTGAGGGTCCCCACGCGCTGCAGCTAGGAGAAGCGCGGGGTCTTGGCGTGCCAGAGCTGGAGCGGGGTCGCGGCGTGCCGGAGCAGGGAGCACCCGGGCAGCTCCTTGCGGGTGAGGGACTTCTTGGCAGCTACCTTCTTGCTGCGCTGGCACCTGGCGGAGCAGGTTCCGCCCAGGGGCCACGCGCCTTGGAGCTATGGGGTCTTCTTGGAGAGGAGGCGGCTGGTACGCCCCCGGAGCTTCGTTGCCCGCGCGAGGCAGAGTGTGGCACAGCGGAACGTACGGCGCGGGAGAGCCCCCTGCGGCGCGGACGAGCTCGGCGACGCGGTCAAGCCACTCTTCGTAGACGTCGTCGTCGGGACGGTAGCGCAGGAGCTCGTTTGCCGCGATAAGCACAACTCGAGCCTCCAAGGGTGCGCAGAGCGCGCGGGACGAAGAACCAGCTGGTGTGAGCGATGGAGTAGCGGTACGGCCGTCCTACCGCACGGATGGATGCTGAGACGATGATTGCTGCTCGCCCCCTGCCGGGCCGGTGGCGGCGTTGATGGCGGGTGACGGGGAACGACGAGGACGTCCGCCGACGGGCGCCGTCTGGGCGACGCGGGAAGCGATGGCGGCCCGGCGCTCGGCGCGGGCCCGACGAGCGTCAGACATGGACGCGACGGTCGGAGGAGAACGGGGCGGTGGAAGACGAATTCCGGCGCACCCCTACCTGGCGCACCAAATGTCGGATTTCGGGTTCCGGCAGACCCTTAAGGTTCGAACTCCTGGGTGCGCGCAGAGATTACACCCTCTACCGCACCGTCTCGCAAAGATCTAGACTACTGAAAGAACTGCACAAGAGACACAAGGTTTATACTAGTTCGGGCCACTGTTGTGGTGTAATACCCTACTCCAGTGTGTGGTGGGTGGATTGCCTCTTGGGGCCGATGATGATGAACTATACAAGGAAGAACAGCCTCGCGAGGGTCTGTTCTTGGCTGGGGCGATGAACTGTTAGGAGGAGTTCAGTCACCCTTCTCTCTCTCTCCCTCTGGTTTCGATCTGATTCTCTCCCTTTCTTCCCAACCCCCTTGCTCTGTGGGCGGCTGGTCCTATTTATAGAGGCCCTGGTCCTCTTCCCAAATATCGAGCGGGAAGGGAGCCAACAATGGCGGGCTAATTTGAAGGGGGGCAGCAAGTATCAGCTATCCTGACAAAAGCAGTCTTCGCCTGCGCAAAGCTATGGTGATGACGCCGTCTTGGGCTCCACGGTGACCTCCATCTTGTAGTCCTCCTGGTCTTGGTCTCGTTGCACCGAAATGGCAACCTTTGCCTGATGCCTTGGTACTCCGCGGCTGCGCTTGCTCCCTTTGCACCAAAGAGGAAAGGAGGACGCTGCACGGGCTGGCACCCGCCTGGCACCCTCAGTCGTCATGGCTTGCGTCACGAGCACCTCGCGAGGTACCCCGCCTTGATCTCTCCGCCTCCTCGTGAGCCAGCCTGACGAGGCCGCGCCTGAGGAAGCTCCACGTCGTCCGCCCCGCGGGGCTTGGCCCCTCGCGAGGGTCTTGAGTCTTGTGTTGATGAAGATGGGCCATGCCGGGCCCCCTTTGAGCCACGCCGCGGGCCGCAGGCAGGCAAGTCTGGGGACCCCCGTTCCCAGAACGCCGACAGAAACCTTGTGTATTCGTACGCATTTTGCAAGTACGTGCATATAGCACAAACTTTACTATATACTATCGCACTACACGTCTCTCTCGATATATGCTTGCAGACTGTGCTACTCCCTCCGTCCAGGTCAATAAGTCATCTTCGGTTGTGCACCGTGACCAAGAAGGAGGGAAGACTTATACACCTAGACAGAGGGAGTACTACTATTACTTATGTACATGCAAATGCATGTTTTAACATTATGATGCAGTTTTTGTAAAAGTAGAAAAACATCACTAGTCAAGCTTGTGAAATGATTCAATGCAAAACAAATGCAAAAATGCTCATTTGATTGTTTACTTTTAGCTTCCTTCTCTGTGGTTATTTCTCTGTCGTACTTTGTACGGAGTATCTCACTGGTTGGAAAGGCATGCAAATTCCCAAACCGCTTCCTACACCCTGTATCTCACTGGTTGCCGGGGTTGATGTTGTCGCCCATGTCGTCGAGGATGAGGTTGCCGAGGTCGGGGAAGAAGTCGCCGTTCGCAACTAATCATGTGGACTAGCATAGTAGTAGGATACATAGTAGAAACATGAATTCTACCACGATTTCGAACAGGAAGGACCGAAACACATACGGTGCAACGGGAGTAGCACCGTTGGCATTGAGGTTGTCGCCCATGTCCAAACACCGCGTAGACACGGTCTTTGAGCACGGTTCATAGTCGTTCCATGCTCGGGCATTGAAGTTTGTAACTATTTTAGATTAGAATATACTACTCCTCCGGTGCTAGTAGTAGAGCAGAGCCCTACTCTACTACTCTACTCAAGCAAGTTAGGGCATATCATTGTAGGGAGTACCAGTACTGTGATCACTCAAGCAAGTTGTCTGGCATTGACATGACCCTATGCTGCTGGTATGTGTCTCGTAAGTCAAGCGGCGTGCTGTAGTCATCATCACATGTCCACTTCCCGCGGCACATATTCGCTTCTCCATCTTTGTCCGCACATAATCTCGTCCAATCTTCCATCCCCGCTAAGGCGCCTCCCCCCCTCGTCCGAAACCCAAGCACTAACAATGGCAGAACCGAGCAGCGTCCGCCGAAAGAGTGGCTGGAATTCACTCCCCAAAGAGGTAATCAAGCTCATTGTTTCGCGTGTGGACAATCTCAGTACCATGCCGCTCGTTGCGTGCTCGTTGGGGCTGTACCGTTCACTCAAAGCCCTTAGGCCGGAGCTTTTTAAGCCAGCTCCTTGCTTGCTGATGCCGCCTGATCTTTAGAAACGGCATGTCACATAGCATAACGATCATAGGGTGGCGAGCATCAACCCCCTTGACTGCGATCCGATCCCCGTCAGCCTCGACTACATTAACGGTATGTACTGGGTCGGCATGAACACGTCTTGGATGGTGCTCGTCGACGGTTGTTGCAGCTGGATGCTCGTGGAGGTCTACACCCGGCGATTGATCCCCCTTCCTTGAATTAACACTGCACTGCTTTGGCACCGTGGCCCAGAATACTCGGAATCTTATAGTAGCCAACATGATACCAAGTTTGATTTGTTCAAGGTTGTAATCTGCCAAGTGCCCACAAGATCTGTGAATTATAAAGACTTCAGGCTAATTGCGTTCTTCAACCACGGTCTCGCCTATCTGACAGGTCACTGTGGTAAGTGGATAATCTGCACGTCCATCGCAGGATCATACATCCTCCATGGTTATCTGACACCATTGAACACAAGGGCTTCATTTACGCTATCGACTCCTTCTATGGCTGGACGTATTGCTGGCCTACTCCAGTCATCGCTACAAACGGCTGTTACAGCAGTATGTTACTTTCCTATGATATCATGATGGCTTGCTTATATTACTGTCAACATTTGCTGAAAAAATATTCATGCTCATAACATGTTGTTCTTAAGATTGACTAAACCAAGAGCCCTTTTTTATTTGACTCCAACTTGATATGATGTTGTAGGCCGCCTGGTGTCCCTACCCTTCCTAATCCCAGAACCTTTCAAAGAAAAGCGGCATGGCAGTTGCAGGTGGTTCCTGGCTCGATCAGACGACGGCGAAAGATAGATGATCGTTCGCACGTACCGGACGTGTTGTTTCGCGGAATACAATCACAGTCACTGCAAGGTCTTTGAGCAGGATCCCAGCTTCTCTGGGCCTTCAGGAATTTTTGACTGGAGGCTGGTAAGTAGCCTTGGTACACGCTCTCTGTTTGTCGGACTGAATTATCCGATTAACCAGGAGATAACCGACGGCAAGGATCATGATGGCAGCGCGGTTTCGTTCATCAGGCAAAACTGTGTGTACACAGCGTACCATGCGTCTCTGCATGCACCATACCCTGATATGTGCCGCCACACTCTGCAACCCAAAGTAGAAGAGAGGGTTGCAAGTATCAGACTTCAACCTGCTGGCTGGAGTTTCCCCAGTCAGGCACCCATCTGGTTCAAGCCGTCAGCCAATCTCCACAGCTAAATAAATAGTAATGTCTAACTGAGCCAGTTAGTTAGATGTGTACACTTGGTGTAGGAGGATCTTTATTTAGTTTGATGCATACACTTGTTCTTTTTTGGTAGCCCTTTTGTAATGATGGCTGATGTTTGGTTTGGAAAAGAGAGCTGCGTCTTCACTCTTCTGGCCTGCTTACTGCTTCTGTTGCACCCCAGCCCTGGTTGTTGTTGATGTTGTTTTCAATGTACAATCAGTAGTATATTTCGTCTGTTGGTTGAATAAATGTGTTGTTAGAACGACAAACACAATGTTTTGGAAGTCGTTGCATGGTTCGATCCTTTAGTGCCCCGTACCGTACGTAGCGCATACTATTTATCGTACGGAACATATTTTTTTTGAAACTCGGAACACATTTTCCACTTGTTGATAACATGCAGCCCACTGATGAAGGCCCAATAGAGAAGCCCATAATTAACTGGAAGGGAGGCACTCACATCAATCCGGCTCAGGTACATGCTCATGGTCCCCTAAACATAAATAAGTAAATAAATAAATAAAGCTAAATGCTCATGCACCAGTTCTTTGGGAAAATAGGTAGCCCAATATTTCTTTTTGAAGAATACCCAAGCTAGGCCTATTTGTTTTCTCCGAATTACTGGGCTACAAATCTTTCAAGACGAGGAGGGATGCATTCCGGCCTGGCTTAAGAGTATGGTCAATGTCTGTTAAAAGTAATATCAAAAGGGGTTGAAAATACCAAAAAAATTATAGCAAATGGGATATAAGTTTCTTTTTTTGTTTTTGTTCTTCACTAATATCTTATACGTATTTCATTGGATTTAACATGACATAGTACTAATTTATTTTTAAATTTGTTTTAGTATGGCTATTAATTTTTGGATTAAGAATATTTCGTTCCCCGCAAAAAATTGCGAATTTTCAAAATTTCCCACATATTTAGTTAATTTTTTGACCCTGGTACTGACCAGAAAATGGCCAGCAATTCTAAAAATGGAAAACGGGATGCAATAAATTCCATATGAATTAGAAAATGAGTAAAAATTATAAAAATAATAGCAAATGGGCTGTACACGCCACAGATTTCGAGGCTCACTTGTTTACGCAAGGCTTTGTCACTGAACACACGATTCTAGCAGCAGTTAGTGTTGGATGTCCATCCAACGGCCGACGTGCTTCTTCAATCTCTAATCTTCCTGCTCCAGCCGCCTAAACTAGCGCCGGCGGGACTGCCTGCTCCCTCCTCTTGTGGCCCGCTGTGATGCCGCGCAGGCTTCCCCGGCCCACCCTACTCCCTCCGCTGGCCTGGCCGCACGCAATCAACTGCCTCCTTATTACGCGAAAAAAATGATTCCTCCCACTAACATCTGGGGCGCACCAGTTGGGAGGCTGACCTGTGGGCCTACTAAGTTGACGCGTACGCAGGGCTTGTTAACTTAGTCAACAAACGATTCTAGCAGCAGTAACCATTGGATTTGAATCGAACGGTCCTGCTGCTTCTTCAATCGCTGCTCTTCTTGCACCAGCCGCCCAAACCAGCGCCGGGGAGACCGCCTGCTCCTGCCTCCTGTGGCCGGCTGTGCTGCCGATGAGGCCTCATCGCCCCCTACTACTCCCACCGCTAGCCAGGCCCTGCAGCGACGGCAGCCTCACACCGCAGCCGAACCAGTGAACCCTCGTACTCCTCTCCGTGTGGGCATCCACTGCCGCGTCTTCCCCGGCTCCATGTCGTCCCCTTCCTAGGCCTTGCCGTCGTCCACCGCCTTGGTGCTCTTGGCACGGCGTGGTCAACGTGGTCAACGACATCCCATCGGAAGAGTACTGTACGTGGAGAGGCTGACAGCTGGGTCCACGACCACAGCCCAGTTTTTTGTGATTTGCCAAGTAAGTCGCTTTGTCAGGCCTGTTGGGCTGCAAATCTTTCAAGACGAGGAGAGCTTTCATTCGGCTGGCCGAGAAAATGGCCCATCAGTAATGAGAAATGGGTTGTACATTTTTAAAACACATCAAACCGACAATTAGTTTCAAATATCTTTCTTTCATTTCGAGATTTGAAATTACATTAATTTTTATGCATGGAGAATTTGTTGGATTTTATATTGATATACATTTATTTTTAAAATCAGTTTGAATTTGAGTCGAAATTTCGGGATTAAAAATAGTTCGGACCGCACCGAAATATGCAAAATTTCGTATAATTTTTTAATCGTGGCCACAATATGGGTTGTAATGCTAACAAAAAGAATATGGGCTCCAAAAAAAACCTTAATAATTAGCAAATGGGCTGTAAATTATTAGAAATAATGGCAGATGGGCTGTATGATGTTTTCCACATATTTGAGGCTTTCCTAAAAAAAGGTTGACGCACAAGAAGTGATTGTTGGATGGCCATCCAACGGCCGTCGTGCTTCTTCAATCTCTGCTCTTCCTGCTCCAGCCGCTGAAACAGGCACCGGCGGGACTGCCTGCTCCCTCGTCCCTATGGCCGGCTCTGCTGCCGCGCGGGCGTCACCGCCCCACCGTACTCCCATCGCTAGCCTAGCCATCCCTCTACTCACCCACACCTGTTGTTATTCTCCGGCGACGGCAAACGAACCTGTAAACCCTTGTACAGTCGTACTCCCCTCTGCGTGGGAAACAACTGCCGAGTCTTCCCTGCCTCCGTGTCGTTCCCTTCCTAGGCCTCGCCGTCGTCCACCGCCCTAGTGCTCTCGGCGCGGCCTGGTCAACATGGTCAACGACTGACATGCATCTGAAGTGGACTTTACGTGGAGATGCTGACAGTTGGGTTCACGGCTGCACGCAAGGAAATGCCTCCTTATTACGCACAAAATAATGATTCCTCCACCTAACATCAGGGACCCACCGAAAGGGCCTCTGTATTTCGCAAAAAAACGTTACTGGCGCTGACATCTCGGACCCACCGGTTATATCTTCACATGCAAGGAAGTGCCTCCTTATTACGCACAAAAAAATGAATACTCCCCCTGTTAGCTGGGACTCAGTATAGTGGCAGGCTGACTTGTGGGCCTACTAAGTTGACGGGGATGGAGGGCTTTGTCAACTTAGTAAATATGCATGATTCTAGCTCCAATGACCGTACGATGTCCATCCAACGGCCGTAGTGCTTCTTCAATCTCTGGTCTTCTTGCTCCAGCCGCCCAAACCAGTGCCGGTCGTGCCTCGTGCTCCTGCCTCCCGTGGCCGGCTGCGATGCGGTGGAGGCCTCACCGCCCCCTACTACTCCCACCGCTGGCCAGGCCATCCCTCTACTCACCCACACCCCCTGTTATTCTGCGACGACGACAGCCTCACACCTGTCAGGACCCCGACTCGATGTCACATCGATCTAGCCGGTAACACTTCATATCACTTTGCGGCCTCACGCACGGTGTTCCCACGG
This sequence comes from Triticum dicoccoides, assembly GCF_002162155.2. Taxonomy (NCBI): domain Eukaryota; kingdom Viridiplantae; phylum Streptophyta; class Magnoliopsida; order Poales; family Poaceae; genus Triticum; species Triticum dicoccoides. Next base: position 485,304,881 of record NC_041392.1, on the reverse strand, counting down.
GTGTCGCCTTACCTTTGCCCGGGACCGTTTGCGCCTTTTGGCTCACGTATATGATAGTGTCGCTAGCATCCATATGATAAAGAGCCCGGGCTGACATGACTAGTCGTAAACCCAAAGTGGCACAGACTTACAGGGACAGGCATCCATGACCCAGCTTCGAACGTGTCGGTCATCCGCAAGTGGGTCCGGGCTGTAGCACTGGGCTAGCAGGACTCCGGTAAACCGGGCTGTAGCGGGCTAACAGGACTCCGGTACTCAAAGCGTGACATTGCCCCGAAGGGACAGACACATGAACGAAGAAGGACACATGCCGGCCAGCCTAAGTGTTCCAGAGCAGTAGCAAGCTACCATGGCTCAGTGGTAACACTAGGAGACATTTCCCGGTAAGAGAGGCTACTAAAGATAAACAACTAGATAGTCAGATCCCACACATACCAAGCATTTCAATCATACACACAATATGCTCGATATGTGCAAATACAACGAAGCATCACAACATGACTCTACGACACAAGTACTTTATTTAAGGCTCAGGGAGCCATACATAACATACACCAAGGTACGGGTCTCACGACCCAACATACAAGTCATACAGTCATACAAACCAGCAGCGGAAGTAACTTGTCTGAGTACAGACAACTAGTAAAATAAAAGAGGCTTGGAAAGCCTAGCTATACTACGTGGTCCTTCACAAGCTCAGGGTCACCACCTGGGTCTTTGGCCTACTCGTTGATGTCAACGTCTACATAGAACCCATCAGAAGGGGTTGCAGCGTCTTCTGTAAAAATGTAGATTATAGCAACATGAGTACAAAGGTACTCAGCAAGACTTACATCAGATCCTACATACATGCATAGTATCAAGAAGGGTTGGTGGAGTTATTGCAGCAAGCCAGCTTTGACTCTTGGCTAGGCTATCCTACGATACTCCAACTTGAAATGGTTTTGCGCACACGAGTCCACTACTCACCACTTCAATACACTACCGAGGATCCACCTCCGTCTTCCTACGGAAGAGCCATCCTCGGCACTCACACTTATCTTGAGGCTTTTAGTAGTTTCCATTTACTTGTCTATGAACTGTATAGGCAACCAAGTAGTCCTTTACCGCGGACGCGGCTATTCGAATAGATCATGTTAACCCTGCAGGGGTGTACTCCTTCATACACGCTCTCACCACTTACCGTCGTTTACACAACATGTACTCGGCAACCTTCAAGCGGAAGCCCAACGTGGGTGTCGGACACGACCTACCTAATCACCTAAGCCTCCAGTCCAGGTTTATCACCTATCCAGGTTCCATCCGCAGGGAGTCCGGCCGAGGTTTCCCATACGGCCCCGAACGATGTGAACAGGGTTCCCGAGATACCTAATGGGTATTCGGTACACCGTGCCACGTACCTACCGCATCACAGCCCACCCCTACGGTCAGCGCTGTCCACGGCCTCCAGTAGGCTACAAACACCAGAAACTACTTGCAACTCCTGGACGGAGAACTAGGGTGAATAAGAAGCCGAGAGGGTCCATTGGTTTCGGGCCCAATGCATGGTAGTAGCTGATTCTTAAATCACACATACAGATCTCAGTGCTTAAGGTCGGCTTCAATGAAACAACCCACCATGTACTCCTACATGGCCTCTCATCGATACCTTTACCAAATCGTGTTCACCACACCACTCTCATTACCGACATAATCATTTCACTCTAGCCCATCACCCAGATGAACCAGACCTGACACGACTCTAAGCATAGCAGGCATAGCAAGGTAGGAACAACACATACATATGGCTCAAACAACTCCTACACATGCTAGTGGGTTTCATCTAGTTACTGTGGCAATGACAGGTCATGCAGAGGAAATGGGTTCAACTACCATAGCACACAGCAGTTTGAATCGCGTTGTCTTAATGCAGTAAAAGGGAGCAGGAGCGAGAACATGGGATTGTATCGATATGATCAAATGGTTGGTTGCTTGCCTGATGGTTCGATGCACTGATACGGTTCTTCGTTAGGGTAATCACGGTACTCCTCGGAGGCAGAACCTGTCGCAAAGGACACCGATACACAACCATCACCAAACAATGTGCAACAATATGATGCATGCATGAAACATAGCAATATGAGTGTGTTGGGCTAATGCAACTAAAACCAGAAGGGTTTGAACAAATTTGAATCATAGATTCAAATTTCAAACTCAAACATGGCCTCTTAAAGTGCTTTTCCTTGTTCTGCTTGAAACATCAATTTAACTTGTTTGATCATGCATGAAAATAGTACAGATGGATAGATTGGATTTTTCTGATCATTTTTCATATATAATTTGTCCAATTTGGAGTTACAGAATAAAAGTTATGAATTTTTGAAGTTTAAATAATATTCTGGAATTTCCTGATTTAAATTAAATCCAGAAATTATAGTTATTGCGCCAGCATGACGTCAGCATGACGTCAGTAGTCAACTGCGGCTGGCTGGGGTCAAACCTGACGTGTGGGGGCCACACGTCAGTGACAGGGGGGGTTTAACAGGGTTAAATTAATCCTAATTAGGGATTAGTGGCGCTGGGGCCCACTGGTCAGTGTCAGGGGGTTAACTAACAGTGGTTAGCGCTAATCCTAATTAGCTACAGGGCTGGGCCCACCTGTCAGGGACTCAGGGGGGGTCCTGCCGTGGTCAAAGTGGGTCAAACCCACCGGCGACGTGACGCCGGCGAGGCCCGAGACGGCGGCGCGATGCGGGATCGCGCTACAGGGCACGGGCGAGGCCGTTCTTGGGCTCGTTGGAGAGCTCTTGCTCCCGCGCGTCGAATGGTGGTGGTGGCCGAGCCTGGGGTGGCCGGTACCGTCGAGGCGAGCTCGTGAGCGGCGGCCGGAGTTCGGGTGCGGTCGGAGTCGGCGTTGCAGGGTGTTTGGGGAGGCGTTGGTGCGTGCTGCGTGCTCCTAGTGAGGCGTGGAGCACGATAGTGTGCTCGGTTGGGCGCTACGGTGACCGTGGCCACGACGGCGACATCGCCGGAGGCGTGGAGCTCTCGGCCAAGGTGGGGCTAAGGCCTAGAGGTCGAAAGAGACCAGGGGAGAAGGGGGAAACGACTCGGGGGCTCACCGCGGTTGCAGTGGGCGTCGAAGCGGGCTCGGAGACGCGCTGGAGACGGCGAATTCGACGGCGATGATGGTCGGAGCCCGAAGAGGGGAACGGCAACGTGGCGGCGATGCAGGGCTTCCGGAGGCCCGTG
>NC_041392.1:485245037-485301348 GCF_002162155.2 Triticum dicoccoides | reverse complement strand
GGTCGGAGCCCGAAGAGGGGAACGGCAACGTGGCGGCGATGCAGGGCTTCCGGAGACTCGTGGAGCGGTGGGGAGGAAGAGGGGGTTGTGGCGGAGCTTCTAAGCTAGTCGGGGGAGCGAGGGGTGGCCGGAGACGGCTGCTATGGCGAACGGCGGCGACGGTGGTGTTCGGCCGTGTGAGAGAGAGAGCGAGGGAGAGGAGGGGAGAGCCGAGGCGAGTGAGAGAGAGCAGGGGGGGAGGCGTGGCGTCGTCCGGGGCATCGAGCGAGGAGGGGAGGGCAGGCAAGCAGGGAGAGAGGTGGCGTGGCGCGGCGGCGCGCGCGCGCGCCGGCCACACTCCCCTCCCTCTGTCGAGGACGAAGACGACAGAGGAGGGAGGTGGGCTGGGCCGGCTGCTGGCTGGGCCGGCCAGCTAGCTGGGCTGCACAGGGAGGAGCCCAGGTAAGCTTCTCCCTTTTATTTTTTTCTGTTTTCTAATTTCTGACATTTGTTTTGATTTAAATAATATATTAAATCATTTATTTAACTTATGCCAATTTTTGCAGGGGCTAGATATATTATTTCAGAGCTCCTTTATAAATGGCATAATATTTGGACATATATTAATATATATAATTAATATATTTCCAAAGCAAATATTTATGCATTAATTCCAAATGCCCAAAATAAATACCTATGAGCTCTTAAAAATATTGGTTTGATTATTATCTCTGTCCAATATTTTCAGAGAGCAACATGAGCATTTTCTTGGACCCTTTTGGAGAAATTTTTATTTGGATCATTTTCAAAATGATTCTGAGGGTTTCACAGATCCCCATTTCAAATTAAATGGAATTTTAAACATGATGCACACACTCTGATGCATGACTAGCTAGGGTGTGATAACACCGCAGCGAACCAGTGAACCCTCGTACTCCTCTACGCATGGGCATCCACTATCGCGTCTTCCCCGGCTCCGCGTCGTCCCCTTCCTAGGCCTTGCCGTCGTCCACCGCCCTGGTGCTCTCGGCACGGCGTGGTCAACGTGGTCAACGAACGGCTTCCATCGGATGTGGACTGTACGTGGAGAGGCTGACAGTTGGTCCATGGTCGTAACAAGGAAGTGCCTCCTTATTACATGCAAAATAATTATTCCTCCACCTGACAGCAGGACCCACCGGACGGGCCATCGTATTTATCCCCCCTGACTGCTGGGACCCACCAGCTACATCTTCGCACGCAAGGAAGTGCCTGACAGTCAGGACCCACATGGTCGAAGCGTACGTAGCGTTGTCATTCTGGTCGCGAATGTGTACCTAAATATATATTGGTCGATGTAGAGGCGCGCACGTGTCGTAGTAGAGGCGGCCAGGGTGCAAGAAAGAAAATACGACCACGTATGTGTACATACGGGCGGGGTCTCGAACGCCTACTCGCGCATACGTACGGCCAGGGCTCGTGTACATGGCTGGGTCGGAATGGAGAAACAACATCGTCGTCGTGTTCATGGGGAGGCAACGGAATGCGTCATGTCCATCGGGAGGGCTTGGATAGAACAGGCGATGGAAACGAGGCCTGGCTTACCGCAGAACGGAGGAAACGGCCTTGTGTTCGACCGGCCACGTTCGAAACGGGATCTTGTTGATCGGGAGGGGTCTGGCGTACCGCAAAACGGAGGAAACGGACCTCCTACGGTCGAAACGGGGGTCCTATTCATCGGGAGGGGTGTGGCGTACCGCAAAACGGACGAAACGGACCTCCTACGGTCAAAACGGGGGTCCTGTTCATCGGGAGGGGTGTGGCGTACCGCAAAACGGGACTCCATGGGATATTGTTCATCTCCACCGTCGACCCCCTCCAGCCTCCATGAGCTACTGTTCATCCACCGTCGACCTCCTCCAGCCTCCACCTGCGACTGTTCATCCACGGGCTCCTGTTCATCCAGCATCCACCACGTGCTACTCCACCGGCTACTGTTCAACCAGCCCTCTCCACGGGCTACTGTTCAACCACCCGTCCATGGGCTACTATTCATCCTGCCCTCCACCATCTACTGTTCATCCTGCCCTCCACGGGGTGGTCCTGTTCATCCAGCCCTCCACGGGGTCCTGTTCATCCAGCCCCAACCGGCTCGATCAATCGGGTCCTATTCATCCAGAGGCAACACCACGGCGTCCTGTTCATCCACCCCCACCGGGAACTGTTCATCCAAACCTCCCCGCAACACTCACTGTTCATCCAGAGGCAGCATCGACCGGCTTCAGTTAGCAGCAGTAGCAAAGGAATCGCTCGATCGGGTTCAGTTAACAGCCATCAATCGATCGCTCGGGTTCAGTTAGAGCCCAACGCCTCGCTCGGGTTCAGTTAGAGCCAACGCCTCGCACACACGCGCGTACATGTACGAGAGAAACGCGCATCACTCGGCCACATCTATGATGATACCGGGGTTTGTCACAATTATCGTCATAGAAGTGTCATATGTATGACAGAAAAAAAAATTCGTTCGGCCCAAAATGTCACGGATGTGTCTTTTTTTTTGTAGTGGAGGGTTGTGTTCAGCCCCCACTTCCTCCAGGGGTTAGGGTTTGCGCTTCACCCTTTCGTCCGAGGGCTCATGGTTTATTACGGACTGGATTTTCATGACCTTGCCCCGGACTCGATTCTCCATGTCTCGGCGTTTATTATTACATGTGAGGCCTTCCTTCGAATCCCCTCACACTTTGGCTTATGGCTCAAGACCTTTAGTGTGAAACTGAAGATAGCCGACGGGGAACAGGCGGAGTGCGGCGGTGCTACAATCAACCAACTCGCCAACACTTCATGTCTACTACACAACCTTCTTCTTGTAGACGTTGTTGGGCCTCCAAGTACAGAGGTTTGTAGGACAGTAGCAAATTTCCCTCAAGTGGATGACCTAAGGTTTATCAATCCGTAGGAGGCGTAGGATGAAGATGTATCTCTCAAGCAACCCTGCAACCAAATAACAAAGAGTCTCTTGTGTCCCCAACACACCCAATACAATGGTAAATTGTATAGGTGCACTAGTTCGGCGAAGAGATGGTGATACAAGTGGTATATGGATGGTAGATAAAGGTTTTTGTAATCTGAAAATATAAAACAGCAAGGTATCTAATGATAAAAGTGAGCACAAATGGTATTGCAATTCGTTGAAACAAGGCCTAGGGTTCATACTTTCACTAGTGCAAGTTCTCTCAACAATAATAAGATAATTGGATCATATAACTTTCCCTCAACATGCAACAAAGAGTGACTCCAAAGTCACTAATAGCTGAGAACAAATGAAGAGATTATGGTAGTGTACGAAACCACCTCAAAGTTATCCTTTCTGATCGATCTATTCAAGAGTCCGTAGTAAATAACATGAAGCTATTCTTTCTGTTCAATCTATCATAGAGTTCGTACTAGAATAACACCTTAAGACACAAATCAACCAAAACGCTAAGGTCACCTAGATACTCCAATGTCACCTCAAGTACCCGTGGGTATGATTATACGATATGCATCACACAATCTCATATTCATCTATTCAAACCAACACAAAGAACTTCAAAGAGTGCCCCAAAGATTCTACCGGAGAGTCAAGACGAAAACATGTGCCAAACCCTATGCATAGGTTCATGGGCGGAACCCGCAAGTTGATCACCAAAACATACATCAAGTGGATCACATGATATCCCATTGTCACCATAGATAAGCCCGACAAGACATACATCAAGTGTTCTCAAATCCTTAAAGACTCAATCTGATAAGATAACTTCAAAGGGAAAACTCAATCCATTACAAGAGAGTAGAGGGGGAGAAACATCATAAGATCCAATTATAATAGCAAAGCTCACGATACATCAAGATCGTACCACCTCAAGAACACAAGAGAGAGAGAGAGAGAGATCAAACACATAGCTACTGGTACATACCGTCGGCCCCGAGGGAGAACTACTCCCTCCTCGTCATGGAGAGCACCGGGATGATGAAGATGGCCACCGGAGAGGGATTCCCCCCTCCGGCAGGGTGCCGGAACGGGTCTAGATTGGTTTTCAGTGGCTACGGAGGCTTCTGGCACCGGAACTCCCGATCTATTCTCGTCTCCAAAGGTTTTAGGGTATATGGGCATATATAGGAGGAAGAAGTACGTCGGTGGATCTCCGGGCTGTCCATGAGGCAGGAGGGCGCCCCCCACCCTTGTGGGAAGCCTGGGACTCTCCTGGTCCATCTCCAATACTCCGTGGGCTTCTTCTAGTCCAAAAATAAGTTCCGTGAAGTTTCAGGTCAATTGGACTCTGTTTGATTTTCCTTTTCTGCGATACTCTAAAACAAGGAAAAAACAGAAACTGACAATGGGCTCTAGGTTAATAGGTTAGTCTCAAAAGTCATATAAAATAGCATATAAATGCATATTAAACATCCAAGGTTGATAATATAATAGCATGGAACAATCAAAAATTATAGATACGTTGGAGACGTATCAACACTCCCTGGCCAAAAGGTTCCTTTACCGAGACTTCCAATTGCTGGCAGCAGGAATGGTTTTACATTACAGAGCCCCACAGTACTAAGTGGGTAGCTGCACCCAGCTTCCGTCCTGGCCCACCGTCACAGCTTGCATCATGGGTCAACAAGGGGCTGGACTGGGGATCGGTTGATGAAGTGTGGACTTTACAAAGCCGCATCTGAACCCTCCTCGAGAGAGATATCGATCTCGTTAGTGTGATTCAAGTGATGTTAGCCCACCGAACCCTGCCCTGCCAGCGCAGGCCTCGCCGCATGTGGGAGTTCAATCCAGAAGGACCATAGACCCTCCAACACTTCTTCGACGCCACACATGAAGGGATGTGGAAGTTATTTTTTGGGAAGCGGAAACATTGGCCGGATACTGCTGAGGACGCTGGCCTCAACTGTAATCGTTCGGATACCTTGGTAAGCACTTGGCTCTCGAATACTTTGTGATCATGCATACAGTAATATGATACAGAGCATGCTATCTTTTTCTAGGGCTAGATAAAGAAGGCAGAACTGATTATGTGTTCGGCCCCTCTGCCCGAGGGTCCAGCAAATGTTGTCCTAACAAGGATGCTAGCCCCAGCACCATTCCAGATGCCAGAGAAGGAGGACGATGCGGAGGACAAGAGGACCAAGAATGGCTTCTATTCCCAAGGGACCTCGGACTTTGTGTCCGGAGGAAAAAAATCCCCTCATCCGAAGACAAAAGTAAAGGGGGGGGGGAACTATCTCTTTCCCTCCCAAGAAGAAGAGGGACGCCTCCGAAGATTGGGAGAAGCAGGCTCCTAAGCGAGGCAAGATGCCTCTGGGAGGCAGCCCAGGCCTGGAGGACGTCGAAGCACAGCCTCATGACGAGGACGAGCCTTCGGCCCAATCGTAAGTGAACAAGGTTGTTCTAAACATATCCCGTTCTTTTCATATGATGCCTGAAATATACATTTTTTGCAGCCCAGCGCGCAGTCCCCTTCGACAATCCTCTTCTTCGGGGCACCTTCTCCCGGAGATGATGGAAAGCAAGATGCCCCCAGCGGCCTCTCCGTCCAATAGGGCAGATGATCTTGAGGTGTCGTCACGGAGGGTCTCCCCCGACCAACAAGTGGTGCAAGGGATGACGAAGATGCTATATGAAGGTGATACATCAGCGGCCCAGGGTCTGGGGAATAACAATGAAGACCCCGAACAGTCCGGACTGCAGCCAGATACAAATAAACGGATCCCATCAAAGGGTGGCCGTAATCCTGCGACTGCCTCCGGAGACCCAGAGGCACTGGATATCTTGACGAACATGCTGCGGCAGGCGTCTGTTTCAGAGGAACATCATACCTTGATGAGTACAGTGGTTGAAAAGGTCCTCTCCGCGAAGATCAGATTGAATGAGGCCTTTGCGAGTCTGCTAAGAGGCTTCGAGGTTTGTAATGTAACATATGCAATTGTGTTTTATTCAGAAAATACACCTGTGTATAGACAGTAGCCCCTGAGACTCCGGTTGGCTTCCCCTGGGAGGCGAACGGAGGATCAAGAAGGAATTTTGGAGGACTAAACTGATTAACTTTGAACACAGGTTGCTTCCCCCCTAGCTACTTCTCGGACTGCGGATATTGCCGAACTGCAATGGAAGCTTGATGTGGCTCGAGATGACATTACGTTGATCAATATGCGTCTTGATGAGTCACAAGGTATGTATTCGGAGCAGTCTCTGTACATACATTTTTGTGATCTAAGCATGACGCTGAAAACTGTACCTCGCTGCAGATGGTGCTGCCAGCATTGAAATTCTTCGGGCGGATCTAGCCCGGGCCAAAGAGCAGGCCCGGTGTAGTAATGCGGCTGCCTAGAAGGCATCGGCTGAGTTAGAAGCTGAACGGGTTGCTCGACATCAAGACGAGGAGAAGATATCCATGATGGTGCTTGAGCTAAAAAGTGCTGCCAGCCATTGTGAGCTCCTTGAGAAGGAGAAAGAAGCCAAAACGGCTGAAATTGAACAGGCTTTATGAGAAGGAAGAGAAGCATGGACTGAATCCAGAGCGGCCCGTGAGGAGATCCGGCAAGCTAGGGAGATTGCGGCTGGTAAGCCATTTTTACTACAGGCTAAGTTCGGCGACCCGAACTATGCTCAGCTGAACCAATTGTGGAGTTCTCCAGACGAGTTTTTAGACTTGCCGAAGAGTTCTTCCGATGCGGCGCAGTATCATCAGGCGCGAGAGGGGTACGCAACGGAGAAGCTTTTCTGGTCACAATTTGGTGCATGGAGCGCCCCTGTTGCTGAATGAGCAGATGTCCCAGTGGGCCGAGCTTCATAGGATATCCGGTGCTGCTATGAAGAACGTCATAATCCGGTTATGGCCAACTGAGCCTGTTCTAAATAATTACTTCGGCTTGGTGCACCGGCTGGTTGACGCAGTGTCGCATATCGACGCTGTGAAGCGATCGGTGTGCATCGAGGGTGCCCAGATGGCTTTTGCCCGAGTCAAGACATTCTGGGGAATATGAAGGCCATCGACGTTGCGGTGAAGAGTCCGCCCAAGGGCAGGGACCGCCACGAACCGGAGCATTATTTTGAAGATGTCCTAGTAGCCGCCTGCTTGATAGAGGGTCAATGCTCGAAAGACATAATGTTCAAGTGAGGTGTATAAGAATTGTACGAGACAATTTTATAGTGAATCTATCTGTATATTGTGCTTGAAAGCTTGTGTTCCTCCTGTGTGGCCGTTTTAATATAAACTGAAAGATTTCCAGTCGTCGGCTTCAGCCCCCTTGTTGGAAGTATAGGGGTGTTCGAAAAGGCATATGATCACTCTTGACCCAATGTCTTGGTCCATAAAGGAGGTGGCAATGTGGCGAACCCGACAACCAGACTATAGGGCGTTAACACTTTCAAGCCATAGGAGTTTTATGGTGGGTCTACGACATAGCCCCTAGTATGTATTCGGCTTATTCATACGATGTGTTTACATAATTGACCGAAAAAGAGGTCTTTCGTGTGACATGGAGGAATCGCTAGAGACTCTGATAAGTCATCGAGTGGTTGACCAGCTCTCGCCGCATCATGACAGTCAGTTTTCGGCTTTCTCTACTGAGGTGTGTCACCAGGTGAACCGGTAGCACAATCGCAGTAGTTCTCCCTTTACTATCCTAGCCGATAGAGCGGAACGTAGGATAGCAAACACAGGAGCTGGGCAACCCAACTATTGACCCAAGACATGATTCGGAGCTGATGCATATAAGGCCAAACTCGCGATGCCAAAGTACGCTGCAAAAGTTGTTCGGACTGTGTCGGCAACTCATTTGTTCCCGTACTGAGCCCCTGGAAAGTTAAGCTGGGGTATGTTTGCGAAACAACCATGGGAGGCGTATTCATTTGCGGAAAGACGCGAGTGATTAATTCAGATAGTATGAACTGGGACCATAGCGATATGCCAATGATTAATATATAGATATATATATATATATATATGCCACGACCTCGGTCATTTGATATGCCTTGGGTCGAAGGTAGAGGAAAAAGGCATGTTACAGGCTCTAAAAAAGAGTGCGGTCTACAAAAGTTTATTTTTGGACCTCCTGTCGCACGTCTGCACCGCCTGTCCTCAGCGAGGGGAATCCTTGAAGGAGGTAGCCCCGTAGGTTAGTGTATGGGTCCGAACTCCGATGGAGTCGGTCTTAAGTGATTCTCCTTTACGTTACCTTCTTTTAAGAAGTATTGAAAAGAAAAAAAGAAAGTATATAAAAAACGTTACCGAAATGTTTGCAGACTTATCTGTATTGTGCTTCCGCCGATGCCCATGGTATCTTAAGTGCGTAGTTATGTATGCGCGGTATAGCTTCATCGTGTATATGAGATGGGTGGCGGAAGCCGAACTGCTATTTCTGTTCCAGACTTGGTCGATGTTCAGGGGGAGATTCCTTCTGGCTCTCTACATTTAGCTATTGAACCATTCTGTCGTCCGTATTGCCTTGCGGCCCCCTTCCCTTGTGCCTGAGGACCCAACAGCTTCTGTTGGTATGATTGGCTGGTTTATTGGGGTGGCCGTGTATCTGGCAGGGTCGGTCTAGTATCATGTCTAGGTTGGATGGTCCATCTCTGTTCGCTTTGAATGGCTTTTTCCGTCGACCGGGCTTGGGATTGCTGAATCCGGCGTTAACCGCTGTGTCACGTGATCTATCGTTATCATTGCGACTGTTGTATTTGCTTCACCGTGGCTTGCCATTGTCGTCTCGGATTTTGGAAGTGCCTGAGTTGCTGGTGCTATTGCTTTTATGAGCGAGCCAGCTGCCTTCTCCCGCGCAAAAGCAGGTCATTAGAGTGGTAAGGGCTGTCATGGATCTAGGTCCTTCTTGACCGAGGTGGTGTGCAAGCCATTCGTCCCGGACACTGTGTTTGAAGGCCGCGAGGGCTTCCGCATCCGGACAGTCGATGATTTCATTCTTTTTAACTAAGAAGCTGGTCCAGAGCTTCCTTGCTGACTCTCCGGGCTGCTGGACAATGTTACTTAGGTCATCGGCATCCGGTGGCCGGACATATGTTCCATGGAAGTTGTTGTGAAAGGCATCCTCCAAGTCCTCCCAGCTACCAATATAATTTTTTGGCAGACTGTTTAACCAGTACCGAGCTGGTCCTTTGAGTTTTAGTGGTAGGTATTTGATGGCGTGAAGGTCATCTCCGCGGGCCATGTGGATATGGAGGAGGAAGTCTTCAATCCATACAGTGGGATCCGTTGTTCCATTGTATGATTCGATATTCATGGGTTTGAACCCGTCTAGGAATTCATGTTCCATTACTTCATTTGTGAAGCACAGAGGGTGTGCGGCGCCTCTATGTTGGGCCATGCTGCGACGTACCTCTGACGGAGTCCATTTGCGGTTTTTAGCCCAAGCGTGGCTAGGTTTGTCACGTCCCAATTGGTGGTCATCGTCATGTGTCGAGGTGTGTCCTTTCGATCCATGGATCGCTCTTGGGTATCCTATTCTACTACCCCATCCCCGTTGAAGGTTGTATGTACAACCTTGAGCTATTTTGTTCTTGCCTTTATGGTGAGGTGGGGCAGTCTGTAGTTCGGCTTGAGTTGCCACTTTAACCGGACCAAGTTATGGTTGACCTGCCGCATTATGTGATGATCGTACAAGCTCGAACACCTTATAGTCGCCCTGGGGTAGCGATCTATGCTTCGGGTAGCTTTTGGCTGGGCTACCAAGGCCATATTTTTCGGCGGCTAGGACTTTGGTCCATCTATCATTAAGCAGATCTTGGTCAGCTTGAAGCTGCTACTGCTTCTTCTTCAGGCTCCTTGCAGTGGCTCTTAGTTGGCGCTTTAAGTGCTCCTGCTCGCGAGGTTCCTCAGGCACGATGAAATCTTCGGCGCCGAGGCTCACCTCATCCTGAGAGAGCGGAAGGTAATTTTCATCCTCTGAATCTCCGTGCCTGGCCTGTTTACCGGGGCTATCCTGCCCGTCGTCCCATTCAACATTAATTGTATCAACGGGGTCTTCGTTGTGTTCGGTGTCATTGTCCATGCCATCAATATTCTTGGAGTCATAATCAAGTGTTTCAGTCGAATCCTCGATTGTTGCTACGAAGTGGTTGGCGGGTGGGAAGCAAAATTCTCCATCGTCAGCCCCTAGCTCGAGCCGGATATAGCTCGGCTAGGAGTCCTCCACCAAGGGCAGGTTTTTAATGAGTTTAGCATGTCGCCCAAAGGCGAGTGCTGGAAGATGTCTGCAGCGCTAAATTGGAAGATTGATAAACGATCAAGCTCGGTGTCCGCAAGCTCGCGTGGTTCGGAACCCACAGCCGGAGACGAGTCCGGTGTTCTGGTGGCATAGGCATCGAGTGAGACCAGGTCCCTGTGCGGCTCCAATGCCGTGGAATCTGCGGCCTTCATTGTGGGGTTAATCCTCCCATCTTTGGATGGCACGACCTGCTCCGGCTCTAGGGCCAGAGCGGTTACAGGAGCTATCTCCTGGATGCGGCCTGATGACAGATTTAAGTCATTATCATCGGGGTGATCGGGAGCGGCTACTGCGGAATCAAATTCGGCGAAGATCAAGTCTCCATGGATGTCCACGACGTAGTTTAAGCTCCCGAATCTGACCTGATGGCCTGGGGCGTAGCTTTGGATCTGCTCCAGATGGCCAAACGAGTTGGCTCGCAGTGCGAAGCCGTCGAACACAAAGATCTGCCTGGTGGGAAAGCTCCTCCGCAGACAGCGCAATTATTGATGATTGAAGGGGCCATCAAACCTTTCAGCGGCAGCACAGAGGAACTCTCAATGAAAGCACCAATGTCGGTGTCAAAACCGGCGGATCTCGGGTAGGGGGTCCCGAACTATGCGTCTAAGGTTGATGGTAACAGGAGACAAGGGACACGAACTTTTACCCAGGTTCGGGCCCTCTTGATGGAGGTAACACCCTACGTCCTGCTTGATTGATATTGATGGATATGAGTATTACAAGAGTTGATCTACCACGAGATCGTAATGGCTGAACCCTAGAAGTCTAGCCTGTATGACTACGGTATTAAGTATCCCCTATCCGGACTAAGTCCTTAGGTTTATATAGACACCGGGGGGATCTAGGGTTACATAGAGTCAGTTACATAATATGGAATCTTCATAGTTGTTCGCCAAGCTAGCCTTCCATGCCAAGGAGAGTCCCATCCGGAAACGGGCACCGTCATCGGTCTTCATATCTTCATAGGCCATCAGTCCGGCCCATAAATAGGCCGGACGCCCGAGGACCCCTTAGTCCAGGACTCCCTCAATGGCCTGGTGGAAAACATCACAATACAGTCTATCCACCGAGTGCATGTTAAAAACTATACCTCTTTGGTGAAGGCGGGGGATCGGTGGTATCACCATTTGCCCTTCTTTTCAAAGACTCGCCCTGCGCGGGCGTCGCCTTCTTAGAGGATGCCTTTGATAAAGCTTGGCGAGACGAGAGCCGCCCCTTCAGAGCATGAGACAGTGCGGTGGGTGAGGCGCAATGGGAGGAGACGTCTCCTGGGTACTTACATGAGAGGAGGGGAGAAGGCCGGGGTAATCGGCTAGAATGGCCACTTCTGTGTCGTCATAGCTCGCCTGATAGAACACCCCATCCTTAAGTTCTATGAATATATCCAGATCTTCTTTATATCTGGGATCCAGGTCTCGAACATGGTCCTCTGGCTGTGGAGCGGGGCTGTAGACCCCCTTGACGACCTTTCTCCATTCCTATTAAAAGTAGACGGATTAAATTCGACTAGCATAACTATGGAAAAAGGTTGAGTAAGACTAATAATAAAAAAACTCACCCAGTCGATGGGGTTATACATGGAAAAACCTTCCCGACATTTCAAGCGAGTGAAATCTTCCTTCTCCCCTTTGTAAAGGTCATCTAAGATGGTGGCTAGGACGGCAAAATTGTTTGGACCCTTGCGTAGACAACAAGATGCATCGTCCTCCCCGTTGTAATTCCACATAGGAAAACCTCTAGATTGGAGCGGCTGAACGCATCGCGTTATTGAAATCACCATTACCTCGATTATAGACAATCCGGAGTTGGCAAGTACTCTGATCTTGCTTGCTATCCTCTCTACCTCCGCATTGTCTTCTTCCTCGAGGCTTCAGGGCCGCCAGCTGGTGCACTTCTTTAAAGGAGCGCTGGAGAATTCGGGAAGACCATGCCGGATTGGGTCCGAAAGAACTACGTATTCAATATAAAACCATTCGGAGGGCCACTCTTCAGATGCCTTCTTCAGAGTGCTCGACATGTATCCTATCCCGGCTATGCGCCAAACTTCAGCGCCGCCCACCTCGAATATAGATCCCTTTTGGGAGCAAGGGACGAGGTAGATTTTTTTACCATAGCTCGAAATGAGCCTCATAGCCTAGGAAGAACTCGCAAAGAGTAACGAAGCCCGCGATGTGCAGGATGGAGCCTGGTGTCAGATTGTGCAGTTAGAGGTCGTAATACTCCAGGAGACCTCTAAGGAAAGGGTGGATAGGAAATCCTATTGTTGGGGAACGTAGTAATTTTAAAAAAATTCCTACACACACGCAAGATCATGGTGAAGCATAGCAACAAGAGGGAAGAGTGTTGTCCATGTACCCTCATAGACCGTAAGCGAAAGTGTTATGATAACGCGGTTGATGTAGTCGTACTTCTTCATGATCGACCGATCCTAGTACCGAAGGTACGGCACCTCCGCGATCTGCACACGTTCGGCTCGGTGACATCGCACGAACTCATGATCTAGTAGAGTGTCAAGGGAGAGCTTCGTCAACACGACGGCATGATGACGGTGATGATGATGCTACCGGAACAGGGTTTCGCCTAAGCACCGCTATGATATGACCAAGGTGGATTATGGTGGAGGGGGGTACCGCACACGACTAAAAGATCAATGATCAACTTGTGTGTCTATGGGGTGCCCCCTCAACCGTATACAAAGGAGTGGAGGAGGGGGAGGGCCGACCCTCTACTATGGCGCACCCTAGGGAGTCCTACTCCCACCGGGAGTAGGATTCCTCCCTTTCCAAGTAGGAGTAGGAGAGAAGGAAGGGAAGGAGAGAAGAGATGGAAGGAGGGGGCACCGCCCCTCCCCCCTAGTCCAATTCAGACTAGGCCTTGGGGGCGCATGGCCTGCCCTAGGCAGCCCATCTCTCTTTCCCCTAAAGCCCAATAAGGCCCATATACTCCCGGGGGGTTCCGGTAACCTCCCGGTACTCTGAAAAATGCTAGAACTCATCTAGAACCATTCTGATGTCCAAACATAGGCTTCCAATATATTGCCCTTTACGTCTTGACCATTTCGAGACTCCTCGTCGTGTCCGTGATCAAATCCGGGACACCGAACTACCTTCGGTTCATCAAAACACATAAACTCATAATACCGATCATCACTGAACATTAAGCGTATGGGCCCTACGGGTTCGAGAACTATGTAGAGATGACCGAGACACGTCTCCGGTCAATAATCAATAGAGGAACCTGGATGTTCATATTGGCTCCCACATATTCTACGAAGATCATTATCGGTCAAACCACATAACGATATACGTTGTTCCCTTTGTCATCGGTATGTTACTTGCCCGAGATTCGATCATTGGTATCTCAATACCTAGTTCAATCTCGTTAGTGGCAAGTCTCTTTACTCATTCCGTAATGCTACATCTCGTAACTAACTCATTAGCTACATTTCTTGCAAGGCTTATATTGATGTGCATTACCGAGAGGGCCCAGAGATACCTCTCCAACAATCGGAGTGACAAATCCTAATCTCGATTTATGCCAACTTAGCAAACATCATCGGAGACACCTGTACAGCACCTTTATAATCACCCGGTTACGTTGTGACGTTTGGTAGCACACAAAGTGTTCCTCCGGTATTCGGGAGTTGCATGATCTCATAGTCATAGGAACATGTATAAGTTATGGAAAGAGCAATAGCAACAAACTAAAAGATCATCGTGCTAAGCTAACGGATGGGTCAAGTCAATCACATCATTCTCTAATGATGTGATCCTGTTAATCAAATGACAACTCATGTCTATGGTTAGGAAACATAACCATCATTGATTCAATGAGCTAGTCAAGTAGAGGCAAATTAGTGACACTCTGTTTGTCTACGTATTCACACATGTACTAAGTTTCCAGTTAATATAATTCTAGCATGAATAATAAACATTTATCATGATATAAGGAAATATAAATAATAACTTTATTATTGCCTCTAGGGCATATTTCCTTCAGTCTCCCACTGGCACTAGAGTCAATAATATAGATTACATTGTAATGATTCTAACACCCATGGAGTCTTGGTGATGATCATGTTTTTCTCGTGAGAGAGGCTTAGTCAACAGGTCTGGAACATTCAGATCTGTATATATCTTGCAAATCTCTATGTCTCCCTCCTTGACTTGATCACGGATGGAATTCAAGCGTCTCTTGATGTGCTTGGTTCTCTTGTGAAATCTGGATTCCTTTGCCAAGGCAATTGCACCAGTATTGTCACAAAAGATTTTCATTGGACCCGATACACTAGGTATGACACCTAGATCGGAATGAACTCCTTCATCCAGACTCCTTCATTTGTTGCTTCTGAAGTAGCTATGTATTCCGCTTCACACATAGATCCCGCCACGACGCTTTGCTTGGAACTACACCAACTGACAGGTCCACCATTTAATAAAAATACATATCCAGTTTGTGACTTAGAGTTATCCTAATCAGTGTCAAAGCTTGCATCGATGTAACCGTTTACGACGAGGTATTTGTCACCTCCATATACGAGAAACATATCCTTAGTCCTTTTCAGGTATTTCAGGATATTCTTGACCGCTGTCCAGTGATCCACTCCTGGATTACTTTGGTACCTCCCTGCTAAATTGATAGCAAGGCACACATCAGGTCTGGTGCACAGCATTGCATACATGATAGAGCCTATGGCTGAAGCATAGGGAACACCTTTCATTTTCTCTCTATCTTCTGTAGTGGTCGGGCATTGAGTCTGATTCAACTTCACAAATTGTAATACAGGCAAGAACCCTTTCTTTGCCTGATCCATTTTTAACTTCTTCAAAACTTTATCAAGGTATGTGCTTTGTGAAAATCCAATTAAGTGTCTTGATCTATCTCTATAGATCTTGATGCCTAATATATAAGCAGCTTCACCAATGTCTTTCATTGAAAAATTCTTATTCAAGTATCCTTTTATGCTATTCAGAAATTCAGTATCATTTCCGATCAACAATATGTCATCTACATATAATATCTGAAATTCTCTGGAGCTCGCACTCACTTTGTTGTAAATACAGGCTTCTCCAAAAGTCTGTATAGAACCATATGCTTTGATCACACTATCAAAGTGTCGGAGTAATGGGCCACAGGTAGGCCAACCCGAAGCCCATAACCTTTCAAGACATCGGGGCAGGCTGCGCCCCTCAAGACCACAGGGCGAAGAGCCGCCTCCTGGGGAGTCTACGGCAAGACGGCCGACTGCCCGCTCACGGCCGAGTCCCAGGGGCGACTTCCAGAGAAGCTGGCTTCGGGGAGTCGGCCGGCGACTCCAGCAAACTGTGACCTCATCGAGGGGGACGGGGCAGGGGCGTAGCTACGATGAAGTCCACTCCCCGCCCCTTACCAAGGGCAGGCATGGCTACAACGCGCCGTACTAGGGAAGATCTCCCTGCGGCGTGGCATTGTTGCCCAGCCGGCCCTGACATCAGCATCACTGTACCTGGTCCTGCGCCCACGACGGCTTGTCTGTACGGCCTGGAGGCAGCAGGGCTCGCCAGTCAGTGAGACCTCGGGAGACGGCAGGAGAACCGCCAGTCGGACCCGTTGGGAGTCGGCCCGGGGGACTCGGCTGAGCCCTCACCCGGGGCCCACGCGCCATTAATCAAGAAGAGATGGGGAGTGGCCACAATGATCGCCCGCCAGGCGGCGGGGCTGTTGCCACGACCCCATGACCGAGCTTGCATCATCAAGAGCATGGCTACAGTAATCAGCAGTTGGCAAGATCCGCCCGCGGCGGATGCGGCCTGTCGGCTCCGTACCAGACTAGTCGGCGGGGCCCACCAGTCGGCGGGCCCCAGCAGTCGGCGAAGAAGCCGGAGGTCGGAGGCACTGACGGCTGGGGCCGTGCCCAGTCGAATTACCATTGTACCCCTGGGGGGTAGGCCTATATAAACCCCCAGGGCACCCATGCAAAGGGTTAGATCCCAGTAGTTCTATACCACATCAGATAGAGGGAGAAAGCTAGCCTTGCCCTCTCCCACCACCAGACCCAGCTCAAGGAGCAACCATGTAAACACTTGACCATAGTGATCATGCGGAGACCCCGCAGAGCAGCAGTAGGGGTGTTATCTCCCCGGAGAGGCCCGAAGCTGGGTAAGATTCGCCGGCGTGCATGTCTTCGCCTCATCCCGTTTCCAGGCACCGGCGACGTTCTACTCGCCCCCACCATGGTAAGCCATCTGTTGGCATATGTCGCACCCAACCCCCGACATTTGGCGCCCACCGTGGGGCTTGGTGCACTACCGTCCAGAGATCTGTTCTGGATGGGAACCCTTTTCCTCCCTGGCGAGCGCAGCTAGCCAGGCACGCCAGACGAAGTTTGCATCGACGCGCTGCGTGGCGTTGAGATCGACTGCGCCGCCAGCTCCTTGGCCGAACTTGTCGGCGAGGTCCGCCTCTCCGATGAACCTGCGTCCGACGCAGGCGCGGGCGGCCCCGAAAACCTCCTCGCGAGCCTCCTCGATCAACTCCACGTTTCCGGCGAGCCTGCCGTAGACTTGGAGTCCGTAGGCTCCACCGACCCGATGCTGGTCGACTCCAACACTGCGTCGGTCGACGCGTTCCTCGCCAATGTGGTGGTCTACGACGAACCCCTCCCCCACGCGGAGAGCGACGGAAGCACCGTCGCTGAGGTGCTGGTCATCAATCATGATGAGTTCCCTGGCGGAGGGGCGCCCGACTCGCTCGGTGCGGCGCTGCAAGACCTAGTTGCGCCCATTCTGGAAGATGCTGACGCAGAGACGTTAGAAGCGCGCCACCTTCAGCTTGTTGAAGGCGCGAAGAAGCTGGCCAGCATGAGACGCTTGTCAGAAGCTTACCAGCGGGAGATGGATCGCGCTGTTGGGGGCTCGCCGGCCCCGGCAGGGCCCAGTCGCCTTGGCGCGGTTTAGCAGCGCGGCGTAGCCATCGCCAGCCTGTTTGGGGCTAGCCGCCCCGTGTATGCCACGCCAGCGGAGAACATCCGAGCCGCCCAGGCAGCGGCAGATGAGCTGGACAATTTTGAGGGCGAAGAGCGCCCCCTCATGATGGAGCGAGTCCAGCGGCTCCTCGACGCGGCCGCCACGCAGAACGAGGCCGGCTGCCGCACGGAGGCGCCGCAGCGGCCAAAAGACGACCCGCGCCGAGATCAAGGCGCGATGTCTCGGACGCCGACTAGCAGTGCTCGAGGAAGAAAGGACAAGGAGCCGGTTGTCAGCCACAGTCGGACTCGGATTACCATAGAGCGCGACTGAGACGGCCGCCCGAGAGTAGTGGAACGACGAGACGACTGTCCGCCTCCTCCTCCCCACAAGGAGAGGCGAGTCTCCCCGCCGCCTGTTGACCATCCGACTCTCGGTGACCGCCTTGGCCGCTGAAAGGGAGTTGGAGAGAATGATGCCCGGCACCAGATCGACCGACTTCACCGGTCCCTGGCGCTGGAAGAAGAAGATGAGCTGGATCCGCCTTGTTTTAGGCCCCGCATTCGGGACGAGCCCTTTCCCAGAGGGTTCACGCTCCCAAGAGACACGCCCAAGTATACCGGCTCCGTGAAGCCGGAAGACTGGCTAGTCGACTACTCCACGGCTGTCAGCATAGCAAACGGCAACAAGCGTGTCGCCGTAAAGAATGTTCCGCTCATGCTCCAGGGCACAGCCTGGACATGGCTGAACAGCCTAAAGCCCCGCAGCATCAATAGCTGGGTCGACTTCACTGAAGCATTCGTCCGCAACTTCACCAGCACATACAAGCGTCCTCCCAAGCCTCGTCAGCTCTCCTTGTGCGTGCAAGGTCCTGACGAGTCGACTCGCGACTACCTCACGCGTTGGGCTAAGCTCCAGAACTCCTGTGAGGGCGTGCACGAGGTGCAGACCATCGAGTACTTCACAGCCGGGTGCCAAGAAGGCACCCTCCTCAAGCACAAGCTCCTCTGCGACGAGCCAGAAACCCTTGACGAGCTGCTGATCATAGCGGACAAGTACGCTACGGCCGACTCCTCCATGAAGATGGAAATTCGAATCAGCATGACTGGCAAAGTAGCTCCTCCGGCTCCAAGAACTCCGGCGGCGGACGCGGCTGGCGACAACGGCAGGACGACAACAAGCGCAAGGCCCCGCAGCCGGCTTCCAGCAGCCGGCAGGTCGCGACCGTTGAAGCCCAGCAGCCAGAAGAGCAGCCTCCGCCCAAGCGACAGAAAGGCGGCAAGCCGAACTGGTTGCCGGCCTTCTCCTACGAGAAGACCTTGGATGGACCTTGGAAGTTCCACAGCGGCGCGAAGCCGTCGAATCACACCACCCGGAAGTGCCACTGGCTCACCAGGATCGCCAAGGGAGACGGCCTCCTGCCACCCTCGCCTGCTGGGCAGCCGCCTCCGCCCCAGCAGCCAGCAGTCAGGCCAGTCGGTGCAGTACAAGACGAATACCCTGAAGAGCACGGAGCCTACATGGTGTTCACCAGTGTGGCTAATGATCGACACAGCAGGCGGCTGCCGCGACAAGAGGTGAATGCAGTAGCCTCAGAGACGCCAGAGTTCATGCACTGGTCTGAGAGGCCCATCAGCTGGAGCAGGGCTGACCACCCAGAAGTGATGCCGAGTCCGGGCTCCTACGCCTTGGTCCTGGACGCCACCTTTGCCACGGACAAACGGGCCGCGTGTTTCTCGCGAGTTTTGATAGATGGGGGCAGCAACATCAACATCCTGTACAAGGACACCATGGAGAAGTTAGGAATCAAGCAGAGACAGCTTCAGAACAGCCAGACTGTGTTCCACGGCATTGTTCCTGGGCTTTCCTGCTCACCAATCGGCAAGATCCTGATTGACGTCCTCTTTGGGGACAAAGATCACTTCTGAAGAGAGTCTGTTTGGTTTGAGGTAGTGGACCTTGAGAGCCCATACCATGCGCTACTTGGCCGGCCCGCCTTGGCCAAGTTCATGGCGGTCCCCCACTATGCCTACCTCAAGATGAAGATGCCTAGTTCCAGGGGAATTCTGACTGTGGCCGGCGACTACCGGAAGTCGTCCGCTTGCGCGGCTGAGAGCAGTCGGCTGGCCGAGTCCCTAGTGATTGCAGCCGAGAAGCGACTCCTTGAGCGAGTTGTGGCGATGGCCGGAAAGCAGCCGGAGATATCTCCCGACCCGAAGGATTCGGAAGCCGAAGGTTCGTTCAAGCCGGCCAAAGAGACAAAGAAGATACCCTTGGATCCGGAGCACCCAGAGAGGTACGCCGTCGTAGGTGCAAACCTCGATAGCAAATAGGAAGGCGAGCTCGTCGATTTCCTCCGTGAGAATCGGGACATCTTCGCATGGTCTCCCAAGGACATGCCGGGTGTACCGACGGATTTCGCCGAGCACAAGTTACACGTCCGATCTAATGCAAAGCCGGTCAGGCAGCCCCTGCGCCGCTTATCAGAAGAGAAGAGTTGTCGGAGAAGAGATAGCCCGACTCCTAGCAGCCGGCTTCATTATGGAAGTTTTCTTCCCGGAGTGGCTGGAAAATCCGGTCCTGGTGCTAAAGAAGAACAAGCAATGGCGAATGTGTATTGACTACACGAGCCTCAACAAGGCCTGCCCCAAGGACCCGTTTGCTCTGTCGAGAATTGATCAGGTGATAGACTCTACAGCCGGATGTGAGCTGTTGAGTTTCTTGGATGCGTACTTAGGATATTACCAGATCAAGCTGAACCCGGCTGACAGATTGAAGACCGCCTTCATCATGCCGTTTGGAGCATTCTGCTACCTCACCATGACGTTCGGCTTAAGGAATGCCGACGCCACCTTTCAGCGTTGCATGCAGAAGTGCCTCCTCAAGCAGCTCGGCAGGAACGCCCACGTTTACGTGGATGACGTGGTGGTAAAGATGGAAAAGCGAGGAACATTGCTGGAAGACCTCAAGGAGACCTTTGCGAACCTACGCCGGTTCCAGATCAAGATCAACCCCGAGAAGTGTGTCTTCGGAGTACCAGCCGGCCAGCTGCTAGGTTTCCTGGTCTCTGAACGCGGCATAGAATGCAACCCAGTAAAAATCAAGGCCATCGAGAGAATGGAGGTACCTAGCCGACTGCTGGATATGCAGAAGTTCACCGGCTGCTTGGCGTCCATCAGCCGATTCATCAGTCGGCTGGGCGAGAAAGCTCTCCCCTTATACCAACTCATGAAGAAGACCACTTTTTTCAAGTGGAACCATAAGGCGGACGAAGCTTTCCACCAGTTGAAGAAGATGCTGACTACTCCACCCGTCCTGGCCGCTACGACTCCCAAGGAACCTATGCTCTTGTACATCGCCGCCACCAGCCGAGTAGTCAGCACAATCATTGTAGTAGAGCGCAAGGAGGAAGGCAAGGCGCTACCTGTCCAGAGACCAGTATATTACCTGAGCGAGGTACTGTCGACCTCCAAGCAGAACTACCCCCACTACCAGAAGATGTGCTATGGCGTGCACTTTGCTGCCAAGAAATTGAAGCCTTACTTTCAAGAGCATCCAATCACGGTGGTCTGCACGGCTCCACTTGCCGAGATAATCGGTAGCCGAGATGCCTCTGGTCGAGTGGCCAAGTGGGCCATAGAGCTGGCTCCTTACACCATCTACTACCAGCCCCGCACCGCCATCAAATCACAAGCACTGGCCGACTTCCTCGTCGACTGGGCCGAGACCCAGTACCTGCCTCCAGCGCCTGACTCCACCCATTGGCGGATGTACTTCGACGGCTCCAAGATGCGCACCGGCTTGGGAGCCGGCGTCGTCCTCACCTCTCCCAAAGGCGACAAGCTCAAATATGCACTGCAAATCCATTTTGCCGCCTCCAACAACGTGGCCGAGTACGAGGCGCTCATTCACGGGCTTCGGCTTGCCTAAGAACTTGGCATCCGCCGGATCTTGTGTTATGGCGACTCGGACTTAGTGGTCCAGCAGTCATCTGGCAACTGGGACGCGAAAGACGCAAACATGGCGAGCTACCGTTTCATCGTGCAGCAACTCATCGGGTATTTCGAAGGGTGCGAGTTCCTCCATGTGCCAAGAAACGACAACGACCAAGCAGACGCCTTGGCACGAATCGGCTCTACCCGCCAAGCAATACTATCTGGCGTCGCCCTTCAACGCCTCCTCAAGCCGTCTGTCAAGCCTTCACCA
This sequence comes from Triticum dicoccoides, assembly GCF_002162155.2. Lineage (NCBI taxonomy): Eukaryota > Viridiplantae > Streptophyta > Magnoliopsida > Poales > Poaceae > Triticum > Triticum dicoccoides. The sequence goes on along the minus strand of NC_041392.1, from coordinate 485,279,974 downwards.
GAATCAGACTCCATTTTTGTGCCGGCTCCTCTCGAAGACGGCGGATCCGACTCCAGAGTTCTGGCAATCGGAACGGGGACTTTGGCGGGCGACTCCAAAGCTGCCACAGTCGAGCCCGGCCCGGGGACTGCGGTGACGGACTCGAAGATTCCAGAACTCGGCCCAAGTATCGAGCCAGTCGGCCTGGGGACTTCATCAGCCCAGCAAGCGGCTGTTGACTCCAGCCCGCCGCCTCCCAGCCCAGCCGCCCTCGTCCAAGTCGCAGTTCTGGTAGTCGAAGAAATAGCAGCACCCTCATGGCCCCAGCCCATCCTCAAATTCCTGGTGAACAAAGAGCTACCAACTGATGAGACCTCAGCTCGGCAAGTACAACGCCGGGCAGCAGCCTATACCATAATCAACAGAGAGCTGGTCAGGCGCAGCGTCACTAGTGTCTACCAGCGCTGCGTAGAGCCAGAGCAAGGCGAGGCGATCCTCAAAGACATCCATCAAGGCGAATGTGGCCACCATGCGGCTTCAAGAGCACTCGTCGCCAAAGCTTTTCAGCACGGTTTCTTTTGGCCGACCGCCTTGGAAGAGGCCAAAGAGTTGGTCCAAAAATGCAAAGGGTGCCAAAAGTTCAGCTCCAAGCCGCACCAGCCGGCTTCCGCGCTCAAGACCATCCCCATTGCTTGGCCTTTCGCAGTTTGGGGTCTAGACATGGTGGGACCATTCAAAACAGCACGAGGTGGTCTAACTCACCTACTTGTCGCAGTGGAAAAGTTCACCAAGTGGGTGGAAGTGAAGCCAATTAAGAAACTGAACAGTCCGACTACCGTGACCTTCATCACCGATATCACAATTCGGTACGGCATACCACACAGCATCATCACCGACAATGGCACAAATTTTGCCAAAGGCGCCTTGGCCCGTTTCTGCGCAACACAGGGCATCCGACTGGACCTAGCGTCCGTCGCCCACCCGCAGTCAAACGGCCAAGTGGAGCGAGCAAACGGCCTCATCCTGTCCGGCATCAAGCCTCGGTTGATCAAGCCTCTGGAGCGCTCGGCTGGCTGCTGGCTCGACGAGCTGCCAGCCGTCCTCTGGAGTCTGCGCACGACTCCAAACAAGTCAACCGGCTTCACGCCCTTCTTCCTCGTCTACGGCGCCGAAGCCGTCATCCCAACGGACGTAGAGTTCGACTCCCCACGAGTCACCATGTACACTGAGGAGGAAGCCGAAGAAGCACGACAAGACGGCGTCGATTTACTGGAAGAGGGCCGGCTGTTGGCACTCAGCCGGTCCAGCATCTACCAGCAGAGCCTGCGCCGATACCACAACAGGAAGGGCAGGACAAGATCTTTCCAAGAAGGCGACCTTGTACTCCGGCTGATCCAGTGAACAGCCGGCCAGCACAAGCTGTCGCCGCATTGGGAAGGCCCTTTCATCATCAGCAAAGTACTAGGCAATGACTCCTACTACCTGATCGACGCTCAGAAGCCCCGAGCACGCAAGAGGGACGACTCCGGCAAGGAGATAGAGCGGCCATGGAATGCAAATCTTCTCCGAAGATTTTACAGTTGATGCAGTATGTACCACGCTACCTTTTGTATTAAAGTACCAAGACTTCGGCCCCCCCGAGACGAGCTCGGGGACTGCCCTCTTTTGTCTGTATGATAAAAATTATGCCTACAAGTATGTTACTCTTTGTCATGCCGCTTGGCACCGGGCTCGACAAGTCGGCCCGGGGACTTGCCGCCTTGCACTATGAAATGCTTCCTGCAGCCGGACAAGTAGTGTGTAGCACCTCAGCCGTCTTCTTTCAGAAGCCGCAGCTTGCAGAGCGACTGTATGGTGGGCAGAGGTAAGGTAGAATGGGTGCTCGCACGAAAAATGGCTAAGGACTCAAAGCGTAAAACATAGCTCAAGACGGCTTCCAGCCTTTCTCGCAAACTGACTCTCGGATAGTCGGATTGTCGTTTTCTATCCAATTTTCTCAAACAATCTTGAAATCGGCTAAGTACTTGCTTTCCCAAAGTAGCCTAGCACTTGACCCAGCAACAGTCCGCAGAAGCGGCTGCCCGATTGGCAAGACAGGCAACTAAGAGAAAGCGGCAAAGGAAAACAGCCAAAAGAACAATGAGCAAGAAAAGATATATATATATATATATATATATATATATATATATATATATATATATATATATATATATATATATATATATATATATATATATAACATAGGCCCCTGGCCGAATTGTCGAGTAGAGGTTCAAAATACACCCCGCGGGTGGAATTGTGCGAATTAACAAGTTCTTCAAAAGACTACTGAAGCAGATAAAACAAAAGACACAGCGGCAGCTTAGGAGGCGGCAGACGGATTCGGGGGGTCGAAGGAGGCTCCAGCATCAGGCGTCGGGGCGGTCGGCCGGCTAGTCTCGGCTTGATCGCCTCCGGCAGTAGTCGGGTCGGTCGCACGCGGCTCATTGCTGGAGACGCGGTCGGGCTGAGGCTGGCCGTCTGCTCCATCTTCTGGTGCCTCCGCCTTGCTCTCATCCTCCGCCTCGTCCTCCTCCTCGATGCTGGAGCCAATCACCTCCGCCGAGTCTTCGCTGTAGTCTGGGTTCATCCCAAACCACTTCGGCAGTACCTCCTCGCCGTCTTCAAACCGCTCGGGGACGAAGATGCTCGTGTCGGTGTACTCGGCGATCGCCGCAGCATGCTTGACGAGGGCGTCTTCTATAGCCGCCAGCTCCGTCTGGGCCTCCGACCGAAGCGTGGCCAACCAGTCTAAATCCATCCCCGGGTACCACGCCTTGACGAACTCCAAGGCCCAGCGCACTCCAGCCCGGGCCAAAGAGCCCTTCCAGGCCTCGAGGCAACCAGCCGCGACCTCCAACCAGTTGGCCATCAAGCTGGGGGTGCACGGAGCCTGCATATCCGGCCAAAGGGCGGAAATCGCCTGGGCACCGATGCGCTGAAGCCGGCGCAGCATCCGGTGAGCCGGCCGAAGGCGAGCCTCAATGCTCAAGATGTGCTCATCAAGAGTCCGGGGGGCATCGGCGGCGATCTCCGCACCCTCCGCCCTTCGACTTTCGCTATCGGCCTCGATGGCCTGGATAGCGGCCTGTGACTGCCCAGGGAAGAAGTCTGGAAAAGACACGAAGAAACAAAGAAGCAAGTCAAAAACCAGGAATCGACACGACCTAAGTCGACAGCTCGAAGAAAGAAAATAAAGAGACTCACCATCAATGATGTCTTCAATCTCGTGGAAGCCGGAGGACAGTAGCGCCTCCTTGTCAGACCAGGAGGAGCGCTCGCTCGCAAAATCGGCCAAGAGGGCAGTTTCCGTCTCCTCCGCCTCCCATTGCGACTTCGCAAGCAGCTCCTTTTGCTCCGGGCCAGCAGATCACGCTCTGTGGCGAGCCTGCTGCACTCCTCCCCTTTGGCGAGCAGGGCGGAGTTGGCTTCACTCAGCTGCTGTTGAAGAGCAGCATTGGCTCCTGAAGGAAAGAAAGAAAGACAACAGTCGTCAATAAAGAAGGTCATCGGGGAGATCCGGCCCGACTGCTCAGCAGTCGGCCCGAATCTCGAGGACTATAGCCCGCGGGTGCGCTAGCGCGCCCCCGCAGAGAAGAAAAAAGAGGGAAGGACTTACTCTGGCTCTCCGCCAAGTCGGCGGTCCGCTTGCCTAGCTCTTCAACATTACGGTTGAAGGCAGTGACGCGGAGGCTGTGGTAATCCTGCAACAAGCATTTCAGACAAAGTTAGTACCCAGAAGTTCATCAATTGGAATTCCGGGCCGCCTGCTCAGCAGCCGGCCCGAAACTTGGCGACTACACCCAGTGGGTGCGCTGGAGCGCCCCCACAGAGAGGAACAAGAAAAACAAAGGCCCAAAGAAAAGACATACCCGGACGGCTGCCCGCGACACTAGAAACGCCTTGGTGCACCTCTGGAGGGCGTCGCCCTTAGCGCGGAGCTTCGCCTGGACGTCCAGGAGCGCCTGGTTCAGCGGCCCTGTGCCGCCTCCCCGCACCCACCCAACGGCGCGGCGCTCATCGCTTCGGTGTCTGGAGCCGCCGAGCTGGCAGTGCCGGCTTCCAGGGGACGGGGTGCCGAAGTCGCCTTCTCCAGGCGACGGCGCGCTGGCGAGCCGACCTGGAGGAGTAGCCTCGCCACGGCCTCGTCTTTGGTCGGCGGCACCGGAGGGTCCGCTGGCTGCTCGCCTTGCATGCCTTCAGACGGCGGCGGAGGCGGCGGCGGAACGTTCGCGCCCGGAGTAGAGGGCTCGCCGCCTTCCCTCTCCTCGACGAGGTTCTCCCCGCCGGCTTCTCCAGTCTGCTCCATGAACTCCGGGGGCGACGGTGCAGAGTTCAGCGGGGTAACAAGCAAGGCCGACTGGCGGTGTGCGGCTTCCTCAGCCCGCTGCTTCGCCGCGGCGGTGGCTTCGGCCTCCGCTAGTTTTTTCTTAGCGAAGGCCTTCGCCCTGTCGGCCTCCGCTTTCTCCAGGCGGAGGGCTACGTCTTCGTTGCGCTTCTCCTGCGCATTCCGCTCTGTCGCCTCCCGGAGGTCGGCTGCGGGGTCTATCCGCCGAGTGGTGGCGGGCGTCTCCGCTGACCCCATGATGGAGGCAGCGGCAACCCGCTCAAGAGAGAGAGGAGCCCTGAAGAAAGAAGGGCGAGCAGAGACTCAGACAAAACACAAAGAAATAATAAACTTTGAAGCCAGAATACTTACGCAGAGACCAAAGACAGCTTCTTCACTTCCTTACGGAAGCGGATGGCCTTTGCGGCTGCCTCGTCCCGCCGGGTCGCCGCAGCCGAGCCCTTGGGCTTCTTCGGCCGGCTGCCGAACAAAGTCGGCGTAGCCTGGCGCTTCTTCCCGCCGCCTGGAGCGCCCGACGCGGCAGAAGAGCCCGCGCCCGGCTGGCTGGCTCCTGGCCGACGGCGAGGGGCGACTCCTCCCTCGGCATCGTCTTCAGGCCAGTCGGCGAAGGTAGCCGAGGGCCTAAAGTCGCCTGTCATCCCTCCTCCTCCCTCGGTGTCGTCTTCCAGAGCCGCCGCCCCCAGATCAGGGTCGTCGACGTCGCTCTCCGACCGATCGGCGACGAACTCATGGGCCGGCCCCGAGGTGCCGGCTGGTGGGTGAAGAAGGGGATTCTAACCAAAAGCAGACTGATCATAACAAAACTCGGCAAGAAGAAGACAATCCAAAGAAAGAAAAGAAAGGTGACTCACCACGGGCGGGGGGTTGGCGCGGGAGTATGGCTCCTTGCCGAATCGCCAGTCCCCCGGGAGCCTGCTGTCCGAGAGGTAGTTCACCATAAGGGCCACCTCTCCATGAGGCATGTCCTTGGTGCACATCCGACTCGGGTCGCGGCCCCCGCTCATCTGGCATATCAGGTGAGGGCAGCCTTGGAATGGGAGAACTCGGCGCGAGACGAATGCGGCTAGCAGGTTCGGACCAGCCAGACCCTCCGATTGCGTCAGCACTCGGAGTCACGTGATGGCGCCGGCTCCCGCAGGCATCAGTGACTTGGCCCGGTACGACCAGTTGGGCAGTCTGCCAGCCAGCAGGCCGGCTTCGAAAGCCGGCAGATTGACCCAGTCACCCCTCGTGGAGACGTTCCTGACGTAGAAGTAGGACCGCTGCCACATCTTCACCGACTTCAACAGCGCGATGGAGGGGAAGTGGTTGTTGGCTCCTGTCCTTCGCACGGCGATGAAGGCGCCGCACTGAGCCGGCACGCCCGCGGCCTGGGTGCCGAGCTTGGAGAAGAAGAACTCCCCCTAGAGCTCGAGGGTGGGGAGGACTCCGAGGAAGCCTTCGCACAGAGCCACGAAGGCGGACAATAGCACCACTGTGTTGGGGGTGAGGTGGTGCGGCTGGAGGCCGTAGAACTCCATGAACGACCGGAAGAAGCTGCTCGCCGGCAGCCCCAGCCCGCGCAGGCAGTGCGAGCGGAAGATAACCCGCTCGCCCTCCTCCAGGGCCTGGGAAATCTCCCCCTCTGGCGCGAGACACACCTGCACGTGGTCCTCGCCGGGAAGCCGACGGGTCCGGCGGAGGAACTCGATGTGGTCTTCATGGACTTCGGAACCGTCCCAGGTGCCGGAGCGCACCGAGGGAGGCGCGGCCGCAGAGGAAGAGCTCATCGCGAGATGTCGCTGCGGTGATCGCCGGAGCTTGGGCGTGCGGTAGGGCGAAGAAGAGACAAGGGAGCAGGAGAGCGAGGAGCTGCGAGGAGGAAGAAAGCAAGGGGTAGTGGGAAGGAGGGGCGCGCGTGCCCCCCTCTTCCCCCTACTTATAGCCCCATGGGCTGCGAAGCCGAGGGGGCGGACGTGGGGATTTACTGTGCCCGCAACCCCACGCCCCCCACGATCCACGTAAAGTTACTGCGCGTAGTAACTTCACGGGAATCCCAACCCGTCCACCGGGCCGCAGCGGATCCGCTCGGGCGCCGAGGCGCGGTAGTTGCGGGCCCCACCCACGGACCTATCCCGTCGCGCGCGTGGGCTGGCAAGATGGCCTGGCCACGTGCCCTCGCGTGATAGGCCAAGAACGGGCGGCGGCCTGGAAGCTTAGCTAGCACGCCACTTGAAATCCCGCCGAGACGTTCGAACTACTGAGCAAGTCAGAATTGAGTGAGTCCGAGTTGGGCGAGTCCGGCTCCTTCTAGTCAGCCCGGCAGAAGTCAATCAAGACCGTGTGTCGAGCACCCGGAAAGAGAAACTGCTGAGGCTTCTCGGCCGATCATCCGCGGCGCCTCACCAGCTTCGGGGACTACTGTCGGAGTAATGGGCCACGGGTAGGCCAACCCGAAGCCCATAACCTTTCAAGACATCGGGGCAGGCTGCGCCCCTCAAGACCACAGGGCGAAGAGCCGCCTCCTGGGGATTCTACGGCAAGACGGCCGACTGCCTGCTCAGGGCCGAGTCCCAGGGGCGACTTCCAGAGAAGCCGGCTTTGGGGAGTCGGCCGACGACTCCAGCAAACCGTGACCTCATCGAGGGGGACGGGGCAGGGGCGTCGCTATGATGAAGCCCACTCCCCGCCCCTTACCAAGCGCAGGCATGGCTACAGCGCGCCGTACTAGGGAAGATCTCCCTGCGACATGGCACTATTGCCCAGCCAGCCCTGACATTAGCATCACTGTACCTGGTCCTGCGCCCATGACGGCTTGTCTGTACGGCCTGGAGGCAGCGGGGCCTGCCAGTCAGTGAGACCTCGGGAGACGGCGGGAGAACCGCCAGTCGGACCCGTTGGGAGTAGGCCCGGGGGACTCGGCTGAGCCCTCCCCCGGGGCCCACGCGCCATTAATCAAGAAGAGATGGGGAGTGGCCATAGTGATCGCCCGCCAGGCGGCGGGGCTGTTGCCACGACCCCATGACCAAGCTTGCGTCATCAAGAGCACGGCTACAGTAATCAGCAGCCGGCAAGACCCGCTCGCGGCGGACGCGGCCTGTCGGCTCCGTACTAGACCAGTCAGCGGGCCCCAGCAGTCGGCGGAGAAGCCGGAGGTCGGAGGCACTGACGGCTGGGGCCGCGCCCAGTCGAATTACCATTGTACCCCTGGGGGTAGGCCTATATAAACCCCCAGGGCACCCATGCAAAGGGTTGGATCCCAGTAGTTGTATACCACACTAGATAGAGGGAGAGAGCTAGCCTTGCCCTCTCCCACCACCAGACCCAGCTCAAGGAGCAACCGTGTAAACACTTGACCATAGTGATCATGCGGAGACCCCGCAGAGCAGCAGTAGGGGTGTTATCTCCCCGGAGAGCCCCGAAGCTGGGTAAGATTCACCGGCGTGCATGTCTTTGCCTCATCCCGTTTCCAGGCACCGGCGACGTTCTACTCGCCCCCACCATGATAAGCCATCCGTTGGCATATGTCGCAGCCAAGCCCCAACACAAAGCGTATATTCCAACTCCAAGAGGCTTGCACCAGTCCATAAATGGATCGCTGGAGCTTGCACACTTTGTTAGCAACTTTTGGATCAACAAAACCTTCTGGTTGCATCATATGCAACTCTTCTTTAAGATGTCCAATAAGGAATGCAGTTTTGACATCCATTTGCCAAATTTCATAATCATAAAATGTGGCAATTGCTAACATGATTCGGACAAACTTAAGCATCGCTACGGGTGAGAAGGTCGCATCATAGTCAACTCCTTGAACTTGTCGAAAACCTTTTGCAACAAGTCAAGCTTTGTAGACAGTAATATTACCGTCAGCGTCAGTCTTCTTCTTGAAGACCCATTTATTCTCTATGGCCTGCCAATCATCAGGCAAGTCAACCAAAGTCCATACTTTCTTCTCATACATGGATCCCATCTCAGATTTCATGGCCTCAAGCCATTTTGCGGAATCTGGGCTCATCATTGCTTCCTTATAGTTCATAGGTTCATCCTGGTCAAGTAACATGACTTCCAGAACAGGATTACCGTACCACTCTGGTGCAGATCTTACTCTGGTTGACCTACGAGGTTCGGTAGTAACTTGATCAGAAGTTTCATGATCATCATCATTAGCTTCCTCACTTACTAGTGTAGGAATCACTGGAACTGATTTTAGTGATGAACTATTTTCCAATAAGGGAGAAGGTATAATTACCTTGTGAAGTTCTACTTTCCTCCCACTCACATCTTTTGAGAGAAACTCCTTCTCCAGAAAGGATCCATTATTAGCAACGAATATCTTGCCTTCGGATCTGTGATAGAAGGTGTACCCAACAGTCTCCTTTGGGTATCCTATGAAGAAACATTTCTTCGATTTGGGTTCATGCTTATCAGGTTGAAGCTTTTCACATAAGCATCGCAGCCCCAAACTTTAAGAAACGACAACTTGGGTTACTTGCCAAACCACAGTTCATAAGGTGTCGTCTCAATGGATTTAGATGGTGCCCTACTTAACGTGAATGCAACTGTCTCTAAAGCATAACCCCAAAATGATAGCGGTAAATCAGTGAGAGACATCATAGATCGCACCATATCTAATAAACTGCGGTTACGACGTTCGGACACACCATTACATTGTGGTGTTCCAGGTGGCGTGAGTTGCGAAACTATTCCGCATTGTTTCAAATGAAGTCCAAACTCATAACTCAAATATTCACCTCCACGATCAGATCATAGAAATTTGATTTTCTTGTTACGATGATTTTCCACTTCACTGTGAAATTCTTTGAACTTTTCAAATGTTTCAGACGTATGTTTCATTAAGTAGATATACCCATATGTGCTCAAATCATCTGTGAAGGTGAGAAAATAATGATATCCGCCGTGAGATTCAATGTTCATTGGACCACATACATCAGTATGTATGATTTCCAATAACTCTGTTGCTCGCTCCATTGTTCCGGAGAACGGAGTTTTAGTAATCTTGCCCATGAGGCATGGTTCGCAAGTACCAAGTGATTCATAATCAAGTAATTCTAGAAGTCCATCAGAATGGAGTTTCTTCATGCGCTTTACACCAATATGACCTAAACGACAGTGCCACAAATAAGTTGCACTATCATTATCAACTATGCATCTTTTGGCTTCAATACTATGAACATGTGTATCACTACTATCAAGATTTAGTAAAAATAGACCACTCATCAAGGGTGCATGACCATAAAAGATATTACTCATATAAATAGAACAACCATTATTCTCTGATTTAAATGAATAACCGTCTCGCATCAAACAAGATCCAGATATAATGTTCATGCTCAACGCTTGCACCAAATAACAATTATTTAGGTCTAAAACTAATCTCAAAGGTAGATGTAGAGGTAGCGTGCCGACGGAGATCACATCGACTTTGGAACCATTTCCCACGTGCATCGTCACCTCGTCCTTAGCCAATCTTCGCTTAATCCGTAGCCCCTGTTTCGAGTTGCAAATTTTAGCAATTGAACCAGTATCAAATACCCAGGCACTACTGTGAGCATTAGTAAGGTACACATCAATAACATGTATATCAAATATACCTTTCACTTTGCCATCCTTCTTCTCTGCCAAATACTTGGGGCAGTTCCGCTTCCACTGACCAGTTCCTTTGCAGTAGAAGCACTCAGTCTCAGGCTTAGGTCCAGACTTGGGTTTCTTCACTTGAGCAGCAATTGGCTTGATGTTCTTCTCGAAGTTCCCCTTCTTCCCTTTACCCTTTTTCTTGAAACTGGTGCTCTTGTTGACCATCAACACTTGATGCTCCTTCTTGATTTCTACCTGCGCATCCTTTAGCATTGCGAAGAGCTCAGGAATCGTCTTATCCATCCCTTACATATTATAGTTCATCACGAAGCTCTTGTAGCTTGGTGGCAGTGATTGAAGAACTCTGTCAATGACACTATCATCAGGAAGATTAACTCCCAGTTGAGTCAAGTGGTTGTGGTACCCAAACACTCTGAGTATATGTTCGAGGTAAATACATTAGAAGTCTTACAACTTGCGCGCGGCGGTCAGTTTGGTGCACGAACTTGCAAAATACGTGTTTCTGATCATTAAACTTGTGCGGGTGTACAAATACGGTCATATTTTCCGTATGTGGATGTATTTGCTGCCTACTTGGCAATGCCAGTGTAGCAAGGGCCCATTGTCAGTGCCTAGTGCACGTGATGTTTTTTCTGCAAAAACACCCTCGTTTTTTTACTTTGTACAAAAGCACTCCAACAATAGTTGTCCGCTGGGTCCCAGCCGTCAGTATTCGCTGTAAAAACATTTGGCTGGAAAAAATAGGACGGAGCGAGTTTGAAACTGCAAACTGTTGTAATGGCGCTAACAACCTAACCACCACAACTGATCGTGCTTGATGTTTCATTTGGACTACTAAGGTATATCACCTCTTGGATAAAAGTACACATTCTGAATATAATTTATTTTCTCTAGATTTTCCAATTTAAAATGATTCAGATTCAAACAAAATTTCCACTCATTTGTTCGAAAGAAAATTACATACATTCCTTCTGCACAACATTTTTCTCTTATCTAGATTTTTAATTTAAAATTCGAATTTAAAGAAAAAAATTATTTGATTTTTCTGGGAAAAATTTACATAAATTCATTCAGACCTGTATTTTCTTTTATCAAGATTTTACAATTTAAATTTATTCGAATTCAGACAAAATATCCAGTGATTTGTTCGAAAGAAATTTGCGTACATTGATTATAAACTGTATTTCTTTGATATAGCTTATTCAAATTTAAACAAAAGTTAGATGATTTGTCCCAAAACAATACTTACATTCATTCTAAGCCACATTCCTTTTCTCTAGATTTTCAAATTTCGAATTATTCGATTTGAAACAAAGTTTTTCTGATTTGTCCCCAGAAAATGTGTATATTCACTGTGCACTATATTAACTATTTCATATTTTTATTTTTTAAATTATTCGAATTCAAACAAAAAATAGTTGATTTCTTCGAAAAATTTATGTACATTATTTTTTACATATAATTTTTTATTTAGATTTTCGAATTTATCATGAGTTCTGTTGATTGTCCGAAATAAATTGACGTATATTCATTATGAACTATATTTTATTGTAAATAGAAAAAAGAAAGAAGAATACATAAGATAAATTGTGTTTATCTATTTAAATGTCATTGTGGCTGATGTTTTTTTAACTCATTGTGGCCGGATGGTTGGTGCTCCCACACGCGGCGATCTTATGTGTTCATAGGTTCTTCTAAAATAATGTGGTCATAGGTTCGAACCGGTGCCTTCCCTTTTTCTCGTTTTGGTTTCTATTTTAACTCATACTGTATTTTTTAAGGTCGTACAATATTTCTTATATAAAGCTAATTGTGCTCCAAGAGTGTGAACAATATGTAGGTCAATTGGTTATCGAAGCGTGGCGAATCGTAGCAGGTGTTCTGTTCGAATCCCACTGTTCGTTCATCATTTTTCATTTTATTTGAGGATTTTCTGCATAAATAAATAAAATGCAAGGGTGCTTCCTGAAGAAAAAAATAGTGCACACGGGTTACCCACCACTGACAATGGACCCCTGCCACGTTGGCACGCCATGTATTGACATGATACGGCTGAATACGGTAGAAAGCACCGTATATGAACGGAGGGACAAGTTAGATGACCAGAAACACGTATTTTACAAGTTTATGCACCAAACTGACCGTCGCGTGCAAGTTCTATGGCTTGCGGTGTATTTGCCTCTATATCTTCACTGACAAAACTATTCTCCTCCATCTTGCAGCTGTAGAACTTATTGGAGACTTCATATCTCTCAATCGAGCATTTTCTTGAAATATTAACTTCAACTCCTGGAACATCTCATATGCTCCATGACGTTCAAAACATCGTTGAAGTCCCGGTTCTAAGCCGTAAAGCATGGCACACTAAACTATCGAGTAGTCATCAGCTTTGCTCTGCCAGGTGTTCACAACATCTGGCGTTGCTCCTGCAGCGGGTTTATCACCTAGCGGTGTTTCCAGGACGTAATTGTTCTGTGCAGCAATGAGGATAATCCTCAAGTTACGGACCCAGTCCGTGTAGTTGCTACCATCATCTTTCAACTTAGCTTTCTCTAGGAATGCATTAAAATTCAACGGAACAACAGCACGAGCCATCTATCTACAACAATATAGACATGCAAAATACTATCAGGTACTAAGTTCATGATAAATTAAAGTTCAATTAATCAAATTACTTAAGAACTCCCACTTAGATAAACATCTGTCTAATCATCTAAGTGATCACGTGATCCATATCAACTAAACCATGTCCGATCATCACGTGAGATGGAGTAGTTTTCAATGGTGAACATCACTATGTTGATCATATATACTATATGATTCACGCTCGACCTTTCGGTCTCAGTGTTCCGAGGCCATATTTGCATATGCTAGGCTCGTCAAGTTTAACCCGAGTATTCTGCGTGTGCAAAACTGGCTTGCACCTGTTGTATGTGAACGTAGAGCTTATCACACCCGATCATCACGTCGTGTCTCGGCACGACGAACTATAGCAACGGTGCATACTCAGGGAGAACACTTATACCTTAGAATTTAGTGAGAGATCATCTTATAATGCTACCGTCGAACTAAGCAAAATAAGATGGATAAAGGATAAAAATCACATGCAATCAATATAAGTGATATGATATGTCCATCATCATCTGCCTTTGATCTCCATCTCCAAAGCACCGTCATGATCACCATCGTCACCGGCTTGACACCTTGATCTCCACCGAAGCATCGTTGTCGTCTCGCCAACTATTGCTTCTACGAGTATCCCTACCACTTAGTGATAAAGTGAAGCAATTACATGGCGATTGCATTTCATACAATAAAGCGACAACCATATGGCTCCTGCCAGTTGCCGATAACTATGTTACAAAACATGATCATCTCAAACAATAAAATTTAGCATCATGTCTTGACCATATCACATCACAACATGCCCTGCAAAAACAAGTTAGATATCCTCTACTTTGTTGTTGCAAGTTTTACGTGGCTCCTACGGGCTGAGCAAGAACCGTTCTTACCTACGCATCAAAGACCACAACACGGTATAGTGATTGCTTTTTGATCTTCAGAAAGAACCCTGTTCATTGAATCCAATTCAACTAAAGCTAGAGAAAAATACACCCACTAGCCACCTGTGTGGGAAGCACGTCGGTAAAACCATTCTCGTGTAAGCATACGCGTAATGTCCGTCTGGGCTGCTTCATCCAACAATGCCGCTGAATCAAGAATCAACTAGTGACGACAAGCAATATGTATGTACCCACACCCGCAACTCCTTTGTGTTCTACTCATGCATATAACATCTCCGCATAAACCTGGCTCGGATGCCACTGTTGGGGAATGTAGTAATTTCAAAAAAATTCCTACGCACACGCAAGATCATGGTGATGCATAGCAATGAGAGGGAAGAGTGTTTTCCATGTACCCTCGTAGACCGTAAGTGGAAGCATTATGACAACATGGTTCATGTAGTCGTATATCTTCACGATCAACCAATCGTAGTACCGAAGGTACGACACCTCCGCGGTCTGCACACGTTCGGCTCGATGACGTCCCATGAACTCACGATCTAGTAGAGTGTCGAGGGAGAGCTTCATCAGCACGACAGCATGATGACGGTGATGATGATGCTACCGGAACAGGGCTTCGCCTAAGCACCGCTACGATATGACCAAGGTGGATTATGGTGGAGGGGGGCACCGCACACGGCTAAAAGATCAACGATCAACTTGTGTGTCTATGGGGTGCCTCCCTCCCCCGTATATAAAGGAGTGGAGGAGGGGGAGGGCTGGGCCTCTACTACGGCGCGCCCTAGGGAGTCCTACTCCCACCGGGAGTAGGATTCCCCCCTTTCCAAGTAAGAGTAGGAGAGAAGGAAGGGAAGGAGAGAAGAGAAGGAAGGAGGGGGCACCGTCCCTCCCCCTAGTCCAATTCGGACTAGGCCTTGGGGGGCGCACGGCCTACCCTAGGCAGCCCCTCTCTCTTTCCCCTAAAGCCCAATAAGGCCCATATACTCCCCGGGGGGGTTCCGATAACCTCCCGTTACTCCAGAAAATGCCCAAACTCATCCGGAACCATTCCGATGACCAAACATAGGCTTCCAATATATTGATATTTACGTCTCGACCATTTCGAGACTCCTCGTTATGTCCGTGATCAAATCCGGGACTCTGAACTACCTTCGGTTCATCAAAACACATAAACTCATAATACCGATCGTCGCCGAACGTTAAGCGTGCGAACCCTACGGGTTCGAGAACTATGTAGACATGACCGAGACACATCTCCGATCAACAACCAGTAGCGGAACATGGATGTTCATATTGGCTCCCACATATTCTACGAAGATCTTTATCGGTCAAACTGCATAACGATATATGTTGTTCCCTTTGTCATTGGTATGTTACTTGCCCGAGATTCGATCGTCGATATCTCAATACCTAGTTCAATCTCATTACCGGCAAGTCTCTTTACTCCTTTCGTAATGCTACATCTCGTAACTAACTCATTATCTACATTGCTTGCAAGGTTAATATTGATGTGCATTACCGAGAGGGCCCAAAGATACCTCTCCGACAATCAGAGTGAAAAATCCTAATCTTGATTTATGCCAACTCAACAAACACCATCGGAGACACCTGTAGAGCACCTTTATAATCACCCAGTTACGTTGTAACGTTTGGTAGTACACAAAGTATTCCTCCGGTATTCGGGAGTTGCATGATCTCATAGTCATAGGAACATGTATAAGTTATGGAGAAAGCAATAGCAACAAACAAAACAATCATCGTGCTAAGATAACGGATGGGTCAAGTCAATCGCATCATTCTCTAATGATGTGATCCCGTTAATCAAATGACAACTCATGTCTATGGTTAGGAAACATAAACATCATTGATTCAACGAGCTAGTCAACTAAAGGCAAACTAGTGACACTCTATTTTTCTATGTATTCACGCATGTACTAAGTTTCCGGTTAATACAATTCTAGCATGAATAATAAACATTTATCATGATATAAGAAAATATAAATAACAACTTTATTATTGCCTCTAGGGCATATATACTTCACCTATGCCTCTCAAAAGGAAGGAAACAAAGCACACCCGCTCCTCTTTAGAAGGATTGGGGAAATTCTCCGCTAGGGCTTCGCCATTGATGGAAGTTAACCCAGCACGAACAGAAACTAGATCTGCAGGAGGAAGATATCCCTGCGTCTGAAGTTTATTCAGATGGGCGCGGGATACCGAGTAGCTTTCCTAGTCGCCTTTTTGAGGGCCGAGGGGGTGTGAGGAAGAGCTAGGAGCGTCGACCATGTTTGGACAATTTTCTATGGCGAGTTCGAAGGGTTTCCACATGGTGTGGAATGACATCTAAGATCTAATCTCCATAAACAGACGCCTTCCCTGCATGGTTGAGGGGTTATTTGTAAAAAAGCACCTAGACTGTTCGCATTCATCTGAAACGTGGAAGCCGAGGTGACGGCATCAAAGAATCAATATTTATTGTGGAGCCGAATTATCGTCAATCCGAAGTGTAATGGAGAACTCGCCTTGCAAAGCCGAAGACATCAAGCCAGATACTATGTCGTCATTGAAGGCAAGTTCGGCAGCTACTGAGGGTGTCCTGGATAAGGGGGTCCTCGGGCGTCCGGGCTATGTGACCTGGGCCGGACTGATGGGCCATGAAGAAACAAGATAGAAGGCCTTCCGCTGTATCCGGATGGGACTCTCCGTTGCATGGACAGCAAGCTTGGCGGCCTGACGTGTAGTTTCCTTTCTCTGTAAACCGACTCTGTACAACCCTAGCCCCCTCCGGTGTCTATATAAACCGGAGGGTTTAGTCCGTAGAGGCAATCACAAATCATACAGGCTAGACATCTAGGGTTTAGACATTATGATCTTGAGGTAAATCAACTCTTGTAACCCCTATACTCATCAAAGTCAATCAAGCAGGAAGTATGGTATTACCTCCATCAAGAGGGCGCGAACCTGGGTAAACATCATGTCCCCCACCTCCTGTTACCTTTGATCCTCAGACGCACAGTTCGGGACCCCCTACCAGAGATCTGCCGATTTTGACACCGACAGTGCCCCAACCCCCGTATATAAAGGAGGGGAGGGGAGGCCGGCCAGCCCTAGGGGCACGCCAAGTGGGGGGAGTCCCACTAGGACTTCTAGTACTAGTCGGCTCCCCCCTTCCTTCCAACGGAGAGGGGAAAGGGGAAAGAGGGGGAGAGGGAGAAGGAAAGGGGGGCCGCGCCCCCACCCCTTATCCAATTCAGACTGCTATGGGGGGGGGGCACTCGCCACCTCCTGTGGCCTGCCTCCTCCTCTCCACTATGGCCCATGAGGCTCATTTACTTTCCCGGGGGGTTCCGGTAACCTCCCTGTACTCTAAAAAATCCCCAAACCTCTTAGGAACCATTCCGGTGTCTGTATATAACCTTCCAATATATGAATCTTTACCTCTCAACCATTTTGAGACTCCTCGTCATGTCCGTGATCTCATTCGGGACTCCAAACCAACTTCGGTCATAAAAACACATAACTCATAATACAAATCATCATCGAACATTAAGCATGCGGACCCTACGGGTTCGAGAACTATGTAGACATGACCGAGACACATCTCTGGTCAATAACCAATAGCGGAACCTGGATGCTCATATTGGTTCCTACATATTCTACGAAGATCTTTATCGGTCAAACCACAATAACAACATACATTATTCCCTCTGTCATCGGTATATTACTTGCCCGAGATTCTATCGTCGGTATCATCATACCTAGTTCAATCTCGTTACCGGCAAGTATCTTTACTCGTTCTGTAATACATCATCCCGTAACTAACTCATTAGTCACATTGCTTGCAAGGCTTATAGTGATGTGTATTACTGAGAGGGCCCAGAGATACCTCTCTGATACTCGGAGTGAGAAATCCTAATCTCGATCTATGCCAACCCAACAAACACCTTCAGAGACACCTGTAGAGCATCTTTATTATCACCCAATTACGTTGTGACGTTTGATGGCACACAAAGTGTTCCTCAGGTATTCGGGAGTTGCATAATCTCATAGTCAGAGGAATATGTATAAGTCATGAAGAAAGCAATAGCAATAAAACTTAACTATCATTATGCTAAGCTAACAGATGGGTCTTGTCCATCACATCATTCTCTAATGATGTGATCCCATTCATTAAATGACAACACATGTCTATGGTCAGGAAACTTAACCATCTTTGATTAACGAGCTAGTCAAGTAGAGGCATACTAGGGACACTCTGTTTTGTCTATGTATTCATGCATGTACTAAGTTTCCGGTTAATACAATTCTAGCATGAATAATAAACATTTATAATGATATAAGGAAATATAAATAACAACTTTATTATTGCCTCTAAGGCATTTTCCTTCATGTTTGTCACAGTAGGTCACGTTTTCTGTCATGCATGTACATCCATGACGATTTTATGACAGAATCAAGGTAGTCATACTTGTGCTGTCGTAGAAGTGTTCCATGACAATACCAAAGTTATCATCACGGAAGTGTCCACTTTCATGACGATAAATGGCGCGTCATGGAAGTGTTTTCGTCAAGGGTAACCGACACATGGCATCCACCATAATGGGTCACCGTTAAGCTATCGGGTTTCGGTTTGGATCCGATAACCCGTTAAATGCCCGGACCAATGGTGATTTTTCACGTGTAAAATTCTGATTCGCCAGAGTATCCACGTGTTAGCTCAGCGTTGGGACATATGTCATCCAGCTAGTGGACGAGACGCGCCTATGATATATACACATGTTGCTCGGCCCAACAGTGGCCCATTCAGGTCAAAAGGCCGGCCCGTTTTACTTGGTCAAATGGTAGTGGCCCAGCCCATAGAAATCCTGTTAACGGCCTATTCGCACATACCACATTTACAACCCACTAACTCACGACCCATTATGGCCTATCTGAATTAGGCCCAATAGTGTCATTTGGGCCGTCCAATATGATTCTAGCCCATTGTAACTTCTGGCCCATGTATGGTCCATGACGTGTTTTAGCCCATATGAGGCCCTTTGTAACTCTTGGCCCATTAATGGCCCGTGGTGAAACTGATCCATATCTCTTTATACCCATTAACGACCCATTATTCCATTGTACCGTTTCCAGTCCGTGTTATCTTTCGGCCTTCTAAGAGATCATTTATTCTTGGGCTCAATTCCAGCATTTGATTACTTACGGTCCATTACTGGCCTATTCCGCTTGTGGGCCAAATTCAACCCATGGTTACAGTCGGCCCGTCTATGGCCCATTAATCCGTTGGGCCGTTTCCTTACCGTCATCAAGTACGACCCATTAACGACCCATTATGACTGTCAATAGAATTAATCCCATTATACATATCGGCCTATTAACGACCCATTATGGTCGGGCCATAAACAGACGATTTCCACTCTAGCCCGTTTACGGCCCATATTGCGGTCCGTTATTGGCCCATGTTTGGCCAATTGATCATATGACCCGTAGAAGGCCCATTGATTCTATGGCCCATGGTCACTACATCAGATAGCAGGACCATGGTGACAATGGTCTGTATGTTTCCCATGGTTGTGGCCTAGTTTTATGAAATAGGTTATTATAGCCACAGCAACCCACGGAAAAAAAGAACTGCACTGACTACCAGCAAACAAATAAACAAGACAACAAGGAAATAAATAAGCAAGCAACTTACGCTAGGCTATTACAGTTATTACACATATTACATCCACTGGGCATCAAAGTTCGCCACCGGTGCAAATATGGGGAACAAAGCAGCATATTACATCCACTGGGCATCAAAGTTCGCCACTACTGCAAATATGGGAACAAAGCAGCATATTACATGCACTACTTGTCAAAGTTGGCGACCAGTGCAAATAAATGCCGCAGCAAAACAAGTCCACAACTGAAACCACTTAAGAAGAGCTCAAGAAACAATATCCTGGGTATCCACCATGCTGGCAAGACACTTAGCTTTCTCTTGTTTGGTGCTTAAATCCTCTAGCGCTTGCTGTTGTGTAAGTGCATCTAGTGCCCCTTAGTGATTTTGGTGTATTGAAGACTTATAGGTTAAGGGACTAATGCGCTTGTGAGTGTACACAGGTCTATAGGTCTATGAGGAGTTTGATATTTACAGAGAAAGTCGACCCCTAAAAATGAAGTTCTTCGACTGAAGACTTTGGTATTCTGAAGACTTTCTGAAGACTTTGAAAGTGAAGAAATTGGTGTGACCTTGAAGACTTGTTATTCTTTCGAGGAACATGAAGCGTGAAGACTTTTGCTTTCGTCGTTTCATTTTCTCTTTCTTGAGTCATAGGAAACACCGTACTGTTAAAGAGGGTCGAGGAAATACTAAGGAAAAAAATTCCATGTGATGCTCAACTCAAAATCCTACACCTACCAATCCCTTCGGGTGAAGCCATTGGAAATCTCATATAGTTCAGTCAATTTCTTTAGTGACAGAGACGAAGTTCTTCTGGTCTCTGAGGAATTTGTCCTGACTGAGGAGTTAGGAATTCGCTAGTGCGGATTGCCTACACAGTGAGGAACATGATGGCCCCGAGGATTTTACTACTCAAAATTCCGACCGTTGCTGTGCTATGCGCGAGCTGTCCCAAAATATCTATCCACCTAACGGTCATATCATTGAAAGGCATTTATGTCTTATCATGTTGGGCTGCTCCCTAGGCTATAAATAGCTGCCCCGTACAACCACTAGCTGGTTGGCTGCTCCGAGAGAAACTGACACTTGTCATTTGAGAGCAACCCATCCTCTGAGGACTTTGAGCGAAAATCATCAAGTGAGGAAAAACCAAAAACCCAAAACCCAAACACCTACAAATCCCAAGTGATTGAGCATCACTAAAGAGATTGATCCTGACTGGATCCGACGCTTGTTACCTTTGAAGACTGTGCTTCTTCCAGACGGTTAGGCGTCATGGTCTAGAGCATCCAAGAGGAATTGTGGATCGCCGAGTGACCGAGTTTGTGAAGGTTTGGAAGTCGCCTGAAGACTTACCACGAGTGATTGGACGAGGTCTGTGTGACCTTAGTTCAAGAAGAATACGGTGAGGAATGGGTGTCCTGAGCTGCGAGTTCAGGACTGGGTGTCCGGGACTGTGTGTCCTCGAGTTTAAATACTCAGCCGCTCCAACCAGACGTACAACTGAGACAGCAGTTGGAACTGGTCTACCAAATCATTGTCTTCACCAAGCTTACTGGTTCTATTCCCTCAACTCTTTCATTTCCTCATAATGGTGTTGTGTGTTTGTTCATATCTGTGTTTGAAGACTTTGACTGAAGACTTTCTCAATTTCCTCAGTTCAGTTTCTTCAGTCTGTTTGTCTTCATCCTGTGTTATCCTGTGATTACGCTTCCTGTACTCTGTGCCTGTCTTCATTTCATCATGATGACTATGCTTGTATTCTGTTATGTTTACTTTTTAGTACTTATTCCGCTGCTAGTAGTTCTTCGCTAAGGAATTTCCTCACCGGAAAATTCCTCAGTGAAGAATTTCATAAAAATCGCCTATTCACCCCCCTCTAGTCGATATAACGCACTTTCAATTGGTATCAGAGCAAGGTACTCCCTTGTTCTGTGTGATTTTGGTTTAACCGCCTGGAGTTTTAGTTATGTCGACCGCAGGTATGATCAAGGTCTCTGTTGGGTGTCCTACTTCGATGGGACGGACTACCCCTACTAGAAGAATAAGATGCGAATGCATCTTGAAGCAATTGATAACGATCTATGGTATGTTGTGGAAAATGGTGTTCCCTCAATCACACCTTCTCTGAATGCTGCTGATGTGAAGAGATTCAAGCAACTCGACTCTCAAGCGAAGAATATCATATGTGGCCATCTGAGCAAAGGACAATATGGCAGAGTGAGTGCTTTGGAGACAGCAAAGCTTATCTGGGACAGGTGGTCCAAAGTGAATGAAGGAGTCTCAACTCAGCGTGACTCTCGAGTTGATGTTCTTCGCAATCTCTTCAACCGCTTCAAAAGACTCGACAATGAAAATGTTCAACAAACCTTCGATCACCTCACTGACATCTCAAATGAGCTTCAAGCACTTGGTGCCACTGACATCACCGACCATGAGGTGGTGAAGAAATTGCTGAGATCGCTCGATTCCTCATTTGACACTCTGGCATTGATGATACAAGAACGTGCTGATTACAAGTCACTTGATCCCGCTGATATTCTCGAGAGGCTAAATACTCATGAGTTCCAACTTGCTGAAAAGAGAGATCTCTATGGTTCAAGCTATGGCAGAACACGTGCACTGAAGGACAAGGCAGTATCTGAGTCCGAAGATGAAGACTCTGGTAGCAGCCTTGGTGATCCTGAAGAACTGAGCCATGATCTGGCTCTGCTCGTGAAGAAGTTCCAAAAGTTCTCAAGACGTGGTCGCCTTGGAAGATCCTCAAGGAGCAATGATTCCTCATCCAGTGACTACAAGAAGAGGCTCTGTCACAAATGCAAGAAACCTGGACATTTCATTCAAGACTGTCCTCAGTGGGAAAAGGAATCAAAGAAGAAGAAATACAAGGATTACAGTTCTAATGATGCAAAGAAAAAGAAGAAATCCACAAAATCCTCATCGTCAAAATCCTCAAAGCCATCATATCACAAGAAGAGCATCTCCAAGAAGGCCAGGGCATTCATTGGCAAGGAAATGGACTCTGAGGCTGAATCTGAAGAAAATGAGGAAGATGAGTCATCTGAGGAGTCCGAATCCGGAGTGGCGAGGCTTGCTCTCGCTACTGCATTCGTCAGCAAGTCTATCTTCAACACTGAAGAAAATGACCTCACCAACAAGGCTGATGAAGGCGATGATGACTACGCTCTCACCTATTGCTTCATGGCAAAGGGTGCCAAGGTACTCAAATATACCTCCTCTGAATCAAGTGAGAATGAATCTGATGAAAACCTTAAGCCCAGCTATTCTAAACTTGCTAAGATTGCTATAAAACAACATAGGGCTTTAGAAAAGGTTCAAAACATGCTAAATAAAAGTGATGATATGTTGGGTGAAGAAATGGATCGCACTGAAACTTTGACTGAAAATCTTCAGAGACTTCAGTCCAAGCTTGAAAAACTTCAAAGTCATCATAACACTCTCTTATCGGATCATGAGAAGCTATCTTATGAATCTCTTCAAAGAAAGCAAGACCTTGAGAAGCTAAGAGTGAGTTATGAAGATCTTCAGAAGGAGCGTGATTCATTACTTGCTCAACAAATCAGCGCATCTCAGGAAGAATTTGTTCCTCCATGCTTGAAGTGCATTGAACGTGAATATGCTAATTCTTCACCTGGATGTTCAAATGTTGCTAATGTTTCAAATTCTTCACATGCCTCTGCTATCATTAATTCCTCATCTGAGGACATTGCTAGTATCACTGACGATGCAGGGCTGAAGGAATTGTACACGACAGACATGTACAAAAGCCTCAAAGGGCATCAGGCTCTTTGTGATGTGCTTAAAAAGCAGATCCTCAACAGGAACCCTAGGAAAGAGGGTATCGCCTTTGAGAGGAAACTCAATGTTGATGGTATATATTGGAAGCCTGAGAAGTACCCCAAAACTACATGGGTTGCTGCAAAGGGACCTCTAGTTGATCCATCTAACTTATCTGGATTTGCATGTGAATCTCCTCATTCTGATGATGACTCAATTGACTCCAACTATAAACTGTTCAAAAATCAGAATGGTGAAGTATTTGCTAGATATGTTGGCACTAACTGCAGCAACGGCTCCCCTATGAAGAAAATCCGGGTTCCCAAAAGATGCCTTGAAAATCTTCAGGTGAATGTCATCATGACGCCACCTATGAAGAATAGGAACCCCAGATCAAATTCTTCATATGGACCAAATTCTTCATATGGATCAAAGTCCTCATATGAACATCATCGTGCTAACCCGTCTGTTTCGCTGGGAAGATCTAAGGATTGTGGATATGTGCATTATTCTTCAAATCATTATGTCCATAAGTCCTCGAAGGATTTCTCTGCATACTCTTATGCTTACTCTAACCCCTCTTATGTGAAATGAAATGGACTGGCTTCTATGCCATCCTTCTCGTATGGAGCTCGTAGAATGATGAACGCTTTGCCACCCCTTCAAATGTGGGTGGTGCAGAAAAAGAACTAATCTCTTCTGCAGGGTCAGGTCTTCAGACGTACATAATCGTCTGAAGAATTTGCTGGAGACCTGAGTATGCCTGATAGGACGCAGGCTAATCATGAAGAAATGAACTTTCATTTCTCACGTCCTCATATTGCTTTATCAGTTATTTTACTTGATGAAATTGATCTAATGAATTGATGTCATATTCTTCACTGATGAAGTATATGAGTTTGTAAGCTGCACTAATTCATCTGCAGGATGATCAACCCAAAGCCACTGAGTGGGTCCTCGATAGTGGATGTACAAACGACATGACTGGTGACAAGAATCTATTGATGGATGCTCCATTATCTCCGTCGCATCTGAAGCATATCATCTTTGCTGACAAAGGCAAAAGTCAGATATTGGGTCTAGGCAAGCTTGGCGGCCTGACGTGTAGTTTCATTTCTCTGTAAACCGACTCTGTACAACCCTAGCCCCCTCCGGTGTCTATATACACCGGAGGGTTTAGTCCGTAGAGGCAATCACAAATCATACAAGCTAGACATCTAGGGTTTAGCCATTACGATCTTGAGGTAAATCAACTCTTCTAACCCCTATACTCATCAAAGTCAATCAAGTAGGAAGTAGGGTATTACCTCCATCAAGAGGGCCCGAACCTAGGTAAACATCATGTCCCCCAGCTCCTGTTACCTTCGGTCCTCAGCTGCACAGTTCGGGACCCCCTACCAGAGATCTACCGATTTTGACACCGACAGTGCCCCAACCCCCGTATATAAAGGAGGGGAGGGGAGGCCGGCCAGCCCTAGGGGCACGCCAAGTGGGGGGAGTCCCACTAGGACTCCTAGTACTAGTCGGATCCCCCCTTCCTTCCAACGGAGAGGGGAAAGGGGAAAGAGGGGGAGAGGAAGAAGGAAAGGGGGTCGCACCCCCACCCCTTGTCCAATTCAGACTGCTATGGGGGGGGCACTCGCCACCTCCTGTGGCCTGCCTCCTCCTCTCCACTATGGCCCATGAGGCTCATTAACTTTCTCGGGGGGTTCCGGTAACCTCCCGGTACTCTAAAAAATCCCCAAACCTCTTAGGAACCATTCCGGTGTCTGTATATAACCTTCCAATATATGAATCTTTACCTCTCAACCATTTCGAGACTCCTTGTCATGTCCGTGATCTCATCCGGGACTCGAAACAAACTTCGGTTACAAAAACACATAACTCATAATACAAATCGTCATCGAACGTTAAGCATGCGGACCCTACGGGTTCGAGAACTATGTAGACATGACCGAGACACATCTCTGGTCAATAACCAATAGCGGAACTTGGATGCTCATATTGGTTCCTACATATTCTACGAAGATCTTTATCGGTCAAACCACAATAACAACATACATTATTCCCTTTGTCATCGGTATGTTACTTGCCCGAGATTCTATCGTCGGTATCATCATACCTAGTTCAATCTTGTTACCGGCAAGTCTCTTTACTCGTTCTGTAATACATCATCCCATAACTAACTCATTAGTCACATTGCTTGCAAGGCTTATAGTGATGTGTATTACTGAGAGGGCCCAGAGATACCTCTCTGATACTCGGAGTGACAAATCCTAATCTCGATCTATGCCAACCCAACAAACACCTTCGGAGACACCTGTAGAGCATCTTTATAATCACCCAATTACGTTGTGACGTTTGATAGCACACAAAGTGTTCCTCAGGTATTCGGGAGTTGCATAATCTCATAGTCAGAGGAATATGTATAAGTCATGAAGAAAGCAATAGCAATAAAACTTAACTATCATTATGCTAAGCTAACAGATGGGTCTTGTCCACCACATCATTCTCTAATTATGTGATCCCGTTCATTAAATGACAACACATGTCTATGGTCAGGAAACTTAACCATCTTTGATTAACGAGCTAGTCAAGTAGAGGCATACTAGGGACACTCTGTTTTGTCTATGTATTCACCCATGTACTAAGTTTCCGGTTAATACAATTCTAGCATGAATAATAAACATTTATCATGATATAAGGAAATATAAATAACAACTTTATTATTGCCTCTAAGGCATTTTCCTTCATGTTTGTCACAGTAGGTCATGTTTTCTGTCATGCATGTACATCCATGACGATTTTATGACAGAATCAAGGTAGTCATACCTGTGCT
Source organism: Triticum dicoccoides (assembly GCF_002162155.2). Taxonomy (NCBI): domain Eukaryota; kingdom Viridiplantae; phylum Streptophyta; class Magnoliopsida; order Poales; family Poaceae; genus Triticum; species Triticum dicoccoides. Next base: position 485,254,187 of record NC_041392.1, on the reverse strand, counting down.
GTCGTAGAAGTGTTCCATGACAATACCAAAGTTATCCTCACGGAAGCGTCCACTTTTATGACGATAAATGGCGCGGCATGGAAGTGTTTTCGTCAAGGGTAACCGACACATGGCATCCACCATAACGGGTCACCGTTAAGCTATCAGGTTTCGGTTTGGATCCGATAACCCATTAAATGCTCGGACCCATGGTGATTTTCCACGTGTAAAATTCTGATTCGCCGGAGTATCCACGTGTTAGCTCAGCATTGGGACAGATGTCATCCATCTAGTGGACGGGGCGCGCCTATGATACGTCAACACGTTGCTCGGCCCAACAGTGGCCCATTCAGGTCAAAAGGACGGCCCATTTGACTTGGTCAAATGGTAGTGGCCCGGCCCATAGAAATCCTGTTAACGGCCTATTCGCACATACCACATTTACTACCCACTAACTCACGACGCATTATGGCCTATCTGAATTAGGCCCAGTAGCATCATTTGGGCCGTCCAATATGATTCTAGCCCGTTGTAACTTCTGGCCCATGTATGGTCCATGATGTGTTTTAGCCCATATGAGGCCCTTTGTAACTCTTGGCCCATTAATGGCCCGTGGTGAAACTGATCCATATCGCTTTATACCCATTAACGACCCATTATTCCATTGTACCATTTCTAGTCTGTGTTATCTTTCGGCCATCTAAGGGATCATTTATTCTTTGGCTCATTTCCAGCATTCGATGACTTATCGTCCCTTACTGGCCTATTCCGCTTGTGGGCCAAATTCAACCCATGGTTACAGTCAGCCCGTCTATGGCCCATTAATCCGTTGGGCTGATTTCTTACCGTCATCAAGTACGGCCCATTAACGACCCATTATGACTGTCAATAGAATTAATCCCATTATACATATCGGCCTATTAACGACCCATTATGGTCGGGCCATAAACAGACGATTTCCACCCTAGCCCATTTACGGCCCATATTGTGGTCCGTTATTGGCCCATGTTTGGCCAATCGATCATACGGCCCGTAGAAGGCCCATTGATTCTATGGGCCATGGTCACTACATCAGATAGCAGGACCATGGTGACAACGGTCCGTATGTTGCCCATGGTTATTGTGGCCTAGTTTTATGAAATAGGTTATTATAGCCACAACAACCCACGGAAAAAAAGAACTGCACTGACTACCAGCAAACAAATAAACAAGACAACAAGGAAATAAATAAGCAAGCAACTTACGCTAGGCTATTATAGTTATTACACATATTACATCCACTGGGCATCAAAGTTCGCCACCGGTGCAAATATGGGGAACAAAGCAGCATATTACATCCACTGGGCATCAAAGTTCGCCACTACTGCAAATATGGGGAACAAAGCATCATATTACATACACTACTTGTCAAAGTTGGCGACCAGTGCAAATAAATGCCGCAGCAAAACAAGTCCAAAACTGAAACCACTTAAGAAGAGCTCAAGAAGCAATATCCTGGGTATCCACCATGCTGGCAAGACACTTAGCTTTCTCTTGTTTGGTGCTTAAATCCTCCAGCGCTTGCTGTTGTGTAAGTCATCTAGTGCCCCTTAGTGATTTTGGTGTATTGAAGACTTATAGGTTAAGGGACTAATGCGCTTGTGAGTGTACATAGGTCTATAGGTCTATGAGGAGTTTGATATTTACAGAGAAAGTCGACCCCTAAAAATGAAGTTCTTCGACTGAAGACTTTGGTATTCTGAAGACTTTGAAAGTGAAGAAATTGGTGTGACCTTGAAGACTTGCTATTCTTTCGAGGAACATGAAGCGTGAAGACTTTTGTTTTCGTCGTTTCATTTTCTCTTTCTTGAGTCATAGGAAACACCGTTCTGTTAAAGAGGGTCGAGGAAATACTAAGGAAAAAATTCCATGTGATGCTCAACTCAAAATCCTACACCTACCAATCCCTTCGGGTGAAGCCATTGGAAATATCATACAGTTCAGTCAATTTCTTCAGTGACAGAGATGAAGTTCTTCTGGTCTCTGAGGAATTTGTCCTGACTGAGGAGTTAGGAATTCGCTAGTCCGGATTGCCTACACAGTGAGGAACATGATGGCCCTGAGGATTTTACTACTCAAAATTCCGACCGTTGCCGTGCTATGCGCCAGCTGTCCCAAAATATCTATCCACCTAACGGTCATATCATTGAAGGGCATTTATGTCATATCATATTGGGCTGCTCCCTAGGCTATAAATAGCTGCCCCGTACAACCACTAGCTGGTTGGCTGCTCCGAGAGAAACTGACACTTGTCATTTGAGAGCAACCCATCCTCTGAGGACTTTGAGCGAAAATCATCAAGTGAGGAAAAACCAAAAACCCAAAACCCAAACACCTACAAACCCCAAGTGATTGAGCATCACTGAAGAGATTGATCCTGATTGGATCCGACGCTTGTTACCTTTGAAGACTGTGCTTCTTCCAGATGGTTAGGCGTCATGGTCTAGAGCATCCAAGAGGAATTGTGGATCGCCGAGTGACCGAGTTTGTGAAGGTTTGGAAGTCGCCTGAAGACTTACCACGAGTGATTGGACGAGGTCCGTGTGACCTTAGTTCAAGGAGAATACGGTGAGGACTGGGTGTCCTGAGCTGCGAGTTCAGGACTGGGTGTCCGGGACTGTGTGTCCTCGAGTTTAAATACTCAGTCGCTCCAACCAGACGTACAACTGAGACAGCAGTTGGAACTGGTCTACGAAATCATTGTCTTCACCAAGCTTACTGGTTCTATTCCCTCAACTCTTTCTTTTCCTCATAATGGTATTGTGTGTTTGTTCATATCTGTGTTTGAAGACTTTGACTGAAGACTTTCTCAATTTCCTCAGTTCAATTTCTTCAGTCTGTTTGTCTTCATCCTGTGTTATCCTGTGATTACGCTTCCTGTACTCTGTGCCTGTCTTCATTTCATCATGATGACTATGCTTGTATTCTGTTATGTTTACTTTTGAGTACTTATTCCGCTGCTAGTAGTTCTTCGCTAAGGAATTTCCTCACCGGAAAATTCCTCGGTGAAGACTTTCATAAAAATCGCCTATTCACCCCCTCTAGTCGATATAACGCACTTTCAATTGGTATCAGAGCAAGGTACTCCCTTGTTCTGTGTGATTTTGGTTTAACCGCCTAGAGTTTTAGTTATGTCGACCGCAGGTATGATCAAGGTCTCTGTTGGGTGTCCTACTTCGATGGGACGGACTACCCCTACTAGAAGAATAAGATGCGAATGCATCTTGAAGCAATTGATAATGACCTCTGGTATGTTGTGGAAAATGGTGTTCCCTCAATCACACCTTCTCTGAATGCTGCTGATGTGAAGAGATTCAAGCAACTCGACTCTCAAGCGAAGAATATCATATGTGGCCATCTGAGCAAAGGACAATATGGCAGAGTGAGTGCTTTGGAGACAACAAAGCTTATCTGGGACAGGTTGTCCAAAGTGAATGAAGGAGTCTCAACTCAGCGTGACTCTCGAGTTAATGTTCTTCGCAATCTCTTCAACCGCTTCAAAAGACTCGACAATGAAAATGTTCAACAAACCTTCGATCGCCTCACTGACATCTCAAATGAGCTTCAAGCACTTGGTGCCACTGACATCGCCGACCATGAGGTGGTGAAGAAATTGCTGAGATCGCTTGATTCCTCATTTGACACTCTGGCATTGATGATACAAGAACGTGCTGATTACAAGTCACTTGATCCCGCTGATATTCTCGAGAGGCTAAATACTCATGAGTTCCAACTTGCTGAAAAGAGAGATCTCTATGGTTCAAGCTATGGCAGAACACATGCACTGAAGGACAAGGCAGTATCCGAGTCCGAAGATGAAGACTCTGGTAGCAGCCTTGGTGATCCTGAAGAACTGAGCCATGATCTGGCTCTGCTCGTGAAGAAGTTCCAAAAGTTCTCAAGACGTGGTCGCCTTGGAAGATCCTCAAGGAGCAATGATTCCTCATCCAGTGACTACAAGAAGAGGCTCTATCACAAATGCAAGAAACCTGGACATTTCATTCAAGATTGTCCTTAGTGGGAAAAGGAATCAAAGAAGAAGAAATACAAGGATTACAGTTCTAATGATGTGAAGAAAAAGAAGAAATCCACAAAATTCTCATCATCAAAATCCTCAAAGCCTTCATATCACAAGAAGAGCATCTCCAAGAAGGCCAGGGCATTCATTGGCAAGGAAATGGACTCTGAGGCTGAATCTGAAGAAAATGAGGAAGAGGAGTCATCTGAGGAGTCCGAATTCGGAGTGGCGAGCCTTGCTCTCGCTACTGCATTCATCAGCAAGTCTATCTTCAACACTGAAGAAAATGACCTCACCAACAAGGCTGATGAAGGCGATGATGACTACACTCCCACCTATTGCTTCATGGCAAAGGGTGCCAAGGTACTCAAATATACCTCCTCTGAATCAAGTGAGAATGAATCTGATGAAAACCTTAAGCCCAACTATTCTAAACTTGCTAAGATTGCTATAAAACAACAAAGGGCTTTAGAAAAGGTTCAAAACATGCTAAATAAAAGTGCTGATATGTTGGGTGAAGAAATGGATCACACTGAAACTTTGACTGAAAATCTTCAGAGACTTCAGTCCAAGCTTGACAAACTTCAAAGTCCTCATAACACTCTCTTATCGGATCATGAGAAGCTTTCTTATGAATTTCTTGAAAGAAAGCAAGACCTTGAGAAGCTAAGAGTGAGCTATGAAGATCTTCAGAAGGAGCGTGATTCATTACTTGCTCAACAAATCAGCGCATCTCAGGAAGAATTTGTTCCTCCATGCTTGAAGTGCATTGAACGTGAATATGCTAATTCTTCACCTGAATGTTCAAATGCTGCTAATGTTTCAAATACTTCACATGCCTCTGCTATCATTAATTCCTCATCTGAGGACATTGCTAGTATCACTGATGTTGCAGGGCTGAAGGAATTGTACACGACAGGCATGTACAAAAGCCTCAAAGGGCATCAGGCTCTTTGTGATGTACTTAAAAAGCAGATCCTCAACAGGAACCCTAGGAAAGAGGGAATCGCCTTTGAGAGGAAACTCAATGCTGATGGTACATATTGGAAGCCTGAGCAGTACCCCAAAACTACATGGGTTGCTGCAAAGGGACCTCCAATTGATCCATCTAACTTATCTGGATTTGCATGTGAATCTCCTCATTCCGATGATGAGTCAATTGACTCCAACTATAAACTGTTGAAAAATCAGAATGGTGAAGTATTTGCTAGATATGTTGGCACTAACTACAGGAACGGCTTCCCTATGAAGAAAATCCGGGTTCCCAAAAGATGCCTTGAAAATCTTCAGGTGAATGTCATCATGACGCCACCTGTGAAGAATAGGAACCCAGATCAAATTCTTCATATGGACCAAATTCTTCATATGGATCAAAGTCCTCATATGAACATCATCGTGCTAACCCGTCTGTTTCGCTGGGAAGATCTAAGGATTGTGGATATGTGCATTATTCTTTAAATCATTATGTCCATAAGTCCTCGAAGAATTTCTCTGCATACTCTTATGCTTACTCTAACCCCTCTTATGTGAAACGAAATGGACTGGCTTCTATGCCATCCTTCTCATATGGAGCTTGCAGAATGATGAACTCTTTGCCACCCCTTCAGATGTGGGTGGTGAAGAAAAAGAACTAATATCTTCTGCAGGGTCAGGTCTCTAGACGTACATAATCGTCTGAAGAATTTGTTGGAGACCTGAGTATGCCTGATAGGACGCAGGGTAATCATGAAGAAATGAACTTTCATTTCTCACGTCCTCATATTGCTTTATCAGTTCTTTTACTTGATGAAATTGATCTGATGAATTGATGTCATATTATTCACTGATGAAGTATATGAGTTTGTAAGCTGCACTAATTCATCTGCAGGATGATCAACCCAAAGCCACTGAGTGGGTCCTTGATAGTGGATGTACAAACCACATGACTGGTGACAAGAATCTATTGATGGATGCTCCATTATCTCCGTCGCATCTGAAGCATATCATCTTTGCTGACAAAGGCAAAAGTCAGGTATTGGGTCTAGGTAAGGTTGCGATCACAAAGGATCGACACATGGACAAAGTCATGCTTGTTGAGTCCTTAGGATACAACCTTATGTCTGTCTCAATGCTTTGTGATCTTGATATGGTTGTTGTCTTTGGCAAGTACCGTTGTGTTGTGGTTATGGAAGCTGACAATTCCAAAGTCTTCGAAGGCTTTAGGAGAGGAGACCTGTATATTGTTGATTTCTCTACAGGACCACAACCAGCCGTGTGCTTATTTGCAAAAGCTTCAGAAGGCTGGCTTTGGCATCGACGACTTGGTCATGCAGGCATGAGGAATTTGCACACGCTTGCGAAGAAGAAGCATGTCATTGGCATCGACAATGTCAATTTCCTCAAGGATCACCTATGCGGAGCCTGTGAAGCTGGGCAAATGACCAAGGCCAAGCATCCAGCGAAGACTATCATGACCACCACTCGCCCATTTGAATTGCTTCACATGGATCTCTTTGGTCCTAATCATTATTCTGCTATTTCAAATGAAGCATCTCAATATGGCTTTGTTATTGTTGATGATTATTCTCGCTACACATGGGTACACCTTGTTACTTACAAACATGAAGTGCAGGAAGTCTTCAAACGATTTTCCTCGAGGGCTTCAACCAACTTTGGTGTGAAGATCAAGCACATCAGAAGTGACAATGGCACTGAGTTCAAGAATTCTGGTCTTGATGACTATCTCGATGAACTTGGTATTACTCATGAGTTATCTGCTCCTTACACTCTTCAGCAGAATGGCGTCGTGGAGCGCAAGAACAGGACTTTTGCTGAGATGGCTCGCACTATGCTTGATGAATACAAAACGCCTCATCGTTTCTGGACTGAGGCAATTGATACTGCGTGCCACATCATCAACAGAGTATATCTTCACAAATTCTTCAAAAAGACTGCCTATGAACTCCTCATTGATAAGAAACCCAATGTAAGTTATTTCAAAGTCTTCGGTGCTAAATCTTGGATTAGAGATCCTCATCACAACTCAAAATTTGCACCGAAAGCACATGAAGGTTTTATGCTTGGTTACGGAAAGGACTCGCACACCTACAGAGTCTTCAACAACGTTCTTCACAAAGTTGTTGAAACTGTAGATGTGCGGTTCGATGAAACTAATGGCTCGCAAATAGAGCACCTACCTACTGTGATAGATGAACCAACACCTGAGGAAACTATCAAGTTCAAGGCTACTGAGGATGTCATTCCTACTGAAGAATCTGCTAACGAATTCATTCCAGAACATGAAGAACGTCGAGCTAATGCACCTGAAGAAAATGCTGAAGAAAACGCTGATCAAACTCTTCAACGACAACCAGCTCATCCTCGCATTGCAAAAGAAGTGCAAGTTGAAAAGATCATCAATGACATCAAAGCGCCAGGTCCTCTCACACGCTCAAAAGATTTACATTTGTCTAACTTTTGTGGGCAGTATGCTTTTGTCTCTATTACAGAGCCCACTAAGGTAGATGAACCATTTCTGGAGCCTGAGTGGATTCAGGCCATGCAAGAGGAATTACATCAGTTCGAGCTTAACAATGTCTGGGAACTGGTCAAACTTCCAGATCCTCGCAAGCACAATATCATCGACACAAAGTGGATCTACCGCAACAAGCAAGATGAAAATGGCCTTGTGGTGAGGAATAAGGCACGACTTGTAGCTCAAGGCTACACACAGGTTTTGAAGATCCAAAGAATCCTGACAAAGTCTTCAGACTCAACAAGGCCCTCTATGGCCTCAAGCAGGCCCCACGGGCTTGGTATGATACCTTGAAGGAACTCTTCATGAAGAAAGGCTTTAAACCCGGTTCACTCGACCCTACTCTTTTCACTAAATCTTATGATGGTGAATTGTTTGTGTGCCAAGTATATGTTGATGATATTATCTTTGGTTGTACTGACCAACGTTATAGTGATGAATTTGCCTATATGATAAGTGAAGAATATCAAATGTCTAGGATGGGAGAGTTGAAATTCTACTTATGTTTTCAAATTCGTCAACAACACAATGGCATATTCATATCTCAGGAGAAATACCTCAAGGATGTACTGAGGAAATTCGGCATGCAAGATTGCAAAGGCGTCAAAATTCCTATGCCCACAAATGGCCATCTGTGCACTGATGAAATGGTATTGACTTCGATCATAAGGTATACCGCTCCATGATAGGTTCCTTATTGTACTTATGTGCATCTAGGCCAGATATAATGCTTAGTGTTTGCATGTGTGCCCGATTTCAAGCTACACCGAAGGAATCACACCATAAGGCTGTGAAGCATATTCTTCGATATCTAGCTCACACACCAACACTTGGATTATGGTACCCCAAGGGCTCGGCTTTTGATCTTGTTGGATATTCTCACTCTGACTATGCTGGTGATCGTGTGGATTGCAAGTCAACATCTGGTACATGTCATTTCCTCAAATGATCTTTGGTCTGTTGGTCCTCGAGGAAACAGAACTGCATATCACTATCTATTGCTGAAGCTGAGTACATTGCCACTGGTTCTTGTTGTGCCCAATTGCTATGGATGAAGCAAACTCTCAAGGACTACGGCATCAACATGAAGAATGTGCCTCTCTTCTGTGACAATGAGAGTGCCATCAAGATTTCTCACAACCCAGTTCAACACTCGAAGACAAAGCACATTCAGATTCGTCATCATTTTCTTCATGATCATGTGTTGAAGGGCGACATTTCTATTAAGCATGTGAAGACTGAAGAACAGCTAGCCGATATCTTCACAAAGCCCTTGGATGAGAAGAGATTTAGCAAGTTGCGGTGTGAGCTAAATATCCTAGAATCTTCGAATGTTCTTTGAAAAGGACACTCATCCTAACACTTATGCAAAATTGATGACTTAGATGTGCAACACATGAAGAAACGTTTTTCTTCAATCAATGAAGAATAACACTCTTAGTGTGAAGAAATTAATGAAGAATTTGATTCTCAGAACCCTACGATAATTGTACGCGGTGTCTGAAATCATCATTCTTATACGGTGGATCACGCCACCACCAAAAGTTGAAATTCCTCAAATTATTCATATTCTTCAACTTTGCATAGTCTTCACTGGTTC
>NC_041392.1:485242014-485244858 GCF_002162155.2 Triticum dicoccoides | reverse complement strand
TATATATATATACGAGTTTATGTCCTCTACAGCATTCACTTATTGCTATTTCTTCAAGTTGGTTCTCTGCTAAGTGAATGTTATCGGACCCTTCCCCTCTATGCTATACTCAACCCAATCTGTTCACAAATTCTTCATGTGCGTTCTATTTGAAACTCGTTCAAAATCTTCATTGTGTCCTTGTCAGCTGAAGAAATTGCGAACGGAACTTTAAAACCTATCTTATCGAAATTTTCGGCTTTGCCGCTCAAACCATTCCGCATCCCACGATACACTTATCCACTCACCCACGATCTAACACGATCTCCACCTCTCACTACGTGGGTGACACATGTCATGCGAATGAGAAGGGTCAGGGGCACGTTCGTCCAATTTATTTGGGCGGGCAGTTTTTCACCGTGGCTATAAATATCCCTCCTTCCCTTCCTCACTTATTTTACTCCGCTCGACCTCTCTCTCCAGCTCGAGCTTCTCAAACCCTAGCGCCGCCGCTACTTCATCGCCGCCGGTGAGGAAGAGCTTCACTGCCTCGACCTCGTCGCCGACGTACTCGCGCCGACCGTGGAAATCTTCACTCCGCCGCCGCCGTAGCCGTCTTCCTCCGCCAAGTTAGGGCGTGGAAGATCTGCACATATGAACTTCACATCTCCTCACTCCAGTTCGTCGTGTTCTTCGTCCAGGGTAATTAAAAGTTACTTTTACTACCCTCATTGATTCGAAAGATTATCTACAAAAATCTACAAAGGTGTTTTTCTTCATATCTTCACACACTAAACACCTCACAAGTCATTTGTTCTTGATTCATTTCTCAAAGCCATGTTTTTCTTCAAGATTCCTCAAATGTGTGGATTTTTAATCTACACATCTCTGGAACCTAAGACAAAGAACGCTTAGTGAAAGTCTTCAAGACTCATCTGGTCAAATTCCTCAAACTTGTTCTTTTTACAAAACCTTTTGAGAACGCATATGACGTCTCCAAATTCCTCGCAACTATACTCTGTTCACATGTACACATGTCAGCTGCTGAATCACTAGGTTCTCATCAACTTAACTCATTTGCAGCGTTCCTCGAAGAAAAGTTGCATACTTCTTCAGAGAATTCAATTGTTCAAATTCCTCAACTGAAGAAAATGGCTGATGGTAAGAAGCCACAGAAGGGAGGAAAGAGGCCTGAGGTAAATACAGCGTTTGAGATCCCTGATGACATATATGCTAGGTACTGCACACCTACTGAGGAAACCAAGAATGAGCGCAAAGTGCGCAAACAGAGGATAGAGAGGAGATGGACAAGAGAATGGAGGGAGTACATATATGTCACTCCTAAGTACATGAAGAAATTCGCACTCAATCCTCCATGCCCAAGAGCTCCATTGGCACCTGGCCAAATAGCAGATCCCACCAGCCTCAAGCGCGGTGAGGACTATCCTGATGAATGGGCCAAGCGCCAAGCCAAGATGGCTAAGCAAGCCAGAGAAGCAATGAGGAAATTCAATGAAGACTCTGCTGCTACTGCTGCTGCCTCTGCTGAGGCCTCTGCTGTCAAGCCAAAGAAGGCTATGTCTAAGAAGCCTGCGCGCAGGCCAAGTTCCTCAGCAATGCCCTCACGGCTAGAATCATCAAAGCCCTCACGGTAAATTAATCATGCTGCTCCTGTTCCTCCAAAGTCCTCAGCTCCTCTGCCAAAGCCTTCAGCTGTTCCGACTAAATCCTCAGCACCTGTGCATCTCGCCTCGTGCCAAAGGACTGCCGGCATCTCCATTGCCTCAGGTGTCTCAGCTAGTTCCTCAGCTGCTGTGACGCCCGGATAATTAGGCTACAGTAACCCCCTCGTAATGATGTCATGCCACCTCAGTTACTAATGATAAACTCGCGTTGATTAGAAACCGATTCAAATTCAAATTTAATTTAAAGGCAAACAACAAAAGTTTTCAAACTTAAAAACTAAAATGTTCAATAAATAGTAGATAAATCAGAGGCTAGGATAAAATTGTAAACAACATTATGAAATATGATAAGTCATTTAAACAATCTCAAACAGCGGCTGAATACATTATTTAATAACCTTTTAATTAATCTAAATCTAATATGAAATAGTATTTCACCCAAACTAGTTTTTGGTGCTAGGATCTAATGCACTGCAATTTATGAGCTAGCTCCCATATTTTATAAAAATCAATTAGGTGCTAAACATTTTTTTTGAAAAACAGAAAAGGATAAATAAAAAGAAAAGAAATCAAAGAACCCCCCCACCCCTGGGACACGACCCCGTTGGCCTAGCAACCAGGCCGGCCCAGCTGCGCCCGGACCCTCACTCCCTTATCCCCTGGGCGACCAAGACCTAACCCACGATCCCCACTCCCCCCACAGTCCACTCCTCCCTCTTTCCCTCGATCTAGATCGGGGGTAACCAACCCCGACGCCGCCACCCTTTGCCCTCGCAGCTACATCGCCGCTCGGAACCGCTGCCGACTGCTGCCTTGCTCCACGCGCCCACCTGCGTTGTCGTCCCGCACGGCCACCACCTCCATCCCGAGCGTCCGCAGGTGGCCCGCACCCCGCTATCCCCATGTTGGACACCGCCGCGTCGTCGTTGTCATCAGTGCATCCCCGTCGCACCTCGCTGACCTGTCGTCACCGGAGCCTCCCCACCGGTCTGCCTCCTCGCCATACGTCGTCCCTGACGACCTCCTCGACCCCCACTTCCCGAATCCCTACCGCCCCTGTGAGCTCCCCCACCTCTCCCCCTTCCCCTCTATCGCCGGCGCCGTTCGCGACGCCCCGACCTCCTCTACTGCGCGCATGCACGCGCCACGCACGTCGCGGCCCTCTGCTCGTCACGTCGCT
>NC_041392.1:485224315-485241804 GCF_002162155.2 Triticum dicoccoides | reverse complement strand
CCACGCTCGATGCGCCACCGCGCGCACACAGCCCCGCCGACAGCCCCTTCGCCGCAGATGCCCGCGCCGCATGCCCCGTGCGCCCTCCTCTCCGCCCTGCCGCGTGCTCATGCGCGCCCGCCCACACGGGGTCGTGCTCGCCGCCGCTCACCGGCCGGCCCGTGCTGGCCTCGCCCACGCCGGCCTGGCGACCTGCCAGGTTCGCCGCCCTCCCCCGCGCACCTGAGCATTCGCCCGCTCGTGCTGCGCCCAACGCCCGCACCCGTGTCGCCTGTTCGGGCCGCCCCCACGGCACCCGAACCCACTATGGCCCCTGTGCCTATGACACGAGGGGCCCACCAGCCCCAAAACGTTTTTTATATAAAAAGAATTAAAAATATAATAATGAAAATAATTAATTAATTAATTAATTAACTTAATTAAATCGGATTAGATTCACCTAATCATCTAGTTAAAGCTAATTAGCCCTGTTAATTACTACGAGTCTATGACATGCGGGACCCATCGTCAGATTGACCCAGTCAACACCTATTGACTGTTGACGTCAGCATGATGTCATGCTGATGTCATAAATCCAAATTTCGAATTAAAATAATTAGATAAATGCTAAAAATGATTTAAATCTTTTAAAATTAATATAAAATAAACCGTAGCTCGGATGGAAAAACTTTGTACATGAAAGTTGCTCAGAATGACGAGACGAATCCGGATACGCAGCCCGTTCGTCCGCCACACACACCTAACTTATCAAACTCGCAACTTTCCCCCTCCGGCTCCTCTACCCGAAAATGCGAAACACCGAGGATACTTTCCCGGATGTTTCCCCCTTCACCGGTATCACCTCATACCGCGTTAGGGGACCCCTAGCACCGATACTTGTCATGTCATGCATTGCTATGCATCTGTTGCTTAAATATTTATTGTTTCTTCCCCCTATTCTCTCGCTAGACACCGAGACCGACGTTGCTGCTACCCAGTACGACTACGGTGATGACGACCACTCTCTCTTGCCAGAGCAACCAGGCAAGCCCCCCCCCCCTGATCACCAGATATCGCCTACTCTCCTCTATATTGCTTGCATTAGAGTAGTGTAGCATGTTACTGCTTTCCGTTAATCCTATCCTGATGCATAGCCTATCATTGTTGCTACAACTATTGTTACCTTTACCTGCAATCCTAATGCTTAGTATAGGATGCTAGTTTATCATCAGTGGCCCTTCATTCTTGTCCGTCTGCCATGCTATACTATCGGGTCGTGATCACTCGGGAGGTGATCACGGGTATATACTATATACTTTATATATGATACTTGATGTGACTAAAGACGGGTCAGCTCATAGGAGTACCCGCGAGTGATCCACGGATTGGGTCTGAAAGGACGTTTATCCCGACGGCCCTCTGCGTGGATCTTTGTGGTGAAGCGACAGGGTAGGTTGAGACCACCTAGGAGAGAGGTGGGCCTGGCCCTGGTCGGCGTTCGCGGTTATTTCAAAATAACACGTTTAACGAGATCTTGGTATTTGATCTGAGTCTGGCTACTGGCCTATACGCACTAACCATCTACGCGGGGACAGTTATGGGCACTCGACGTCGTGGTATCAGCCGAAGCCTTCGTGACGTCAGCAACTGAGCGGTGCACGTCGGATTGGACTGGAATGCCTGTTAGGCTAGGTCTGCTTCCGGCCGTCCACGCAACGTGCAGGTGTGCTAAGGGCAATGGGCCTAGACCCCTGGGCGCTTAGGTTTAGACCGGCGTGCTGACCTCTCAGTTGGTCTAGGTGGGGCTGCGACGTGTTGATCTTCCAAGGCCGGGCATGACCCAGGAAAGTGTGTCCGGCCAAATGGGACCGAGCGTGTTGGGTTATGTGGTGCACCCATGCAGGGAAGTTAATCTGTTCGAATAGCCATGATCTTCGGTAACAGGACGACTTGGAGTTGTACCATGACCTTATGACAACTAGAACTGGATACTTAATAAAACACACCCTTCCAAGTGCCAGATATAACTCGGTGGTCGCTCTCTAGCAGGGCGACGAGGAGAGGATCACCGGGTAGTATTATGCTATGCGATGCTACTTGGAGGACTTCAGTCTACTCTCTTCTATATGCTGCAAGACGGAGGCTGTCAGAAGCGTAGTCTTCGAAAGGACTAGCTATCCCCCTCTTATTTCGGCATTCTGCAGTTTAGTCCACATATGATACCCTTATTCCATCTAATACCAATGCATACATATGTAGTGTAGCTCCTTGCTTGCGAGTACTTTGGATGAGTACTCACAGTTGCTTTTCTCCCCCTTTTCCCCTTTCCTATATCCGATTGCTGCAACCAGACGTTGGAGTCCAGGAGCCAGACGCCACCGTTGATGACGACTACTACTACTCGGGAGGTGCCTACTGCTACGTGCATCCCACTGACGACGACCAGGAGTAGTTTAGGAGGATCCCAGGCAGGAGGCATGCGCCTCTTTCGATCCATATCCCAGTTTGTGCTAGCCTTCTTAAGGCAAACTTGTTTAACTTATGTCTGTACTCAGATATTGTTGCTTCCGCTGACTCGTCTATGATCGAGCTCTTGTATTCGAGCCCTCAAGGCCCCTGGCTTGTAATATGATGCTTGTATGACTTATTTTATTTGTAGAGTTGTGTTGTGATATCTTCCCGTGAGTCCTTGATCTTGATCGTACACGTTTGCGTGTATAATTAGTGTACGGTCAAATCGGGGGCATCACAAGTTGGTATCAGAGCCGACTGCCTGTAGGAATCTCCCATCCACACTCCTTGGCCAAAGTTGAGTCTAGTCGATAAAAATTGTTTTACTAACTTGGCTGTGCGGCCCCTGGGCCCACGTCGCCATTGGGTGGTATTAGGATCTTTTATTCCTCGTCTATACTCTGGGACTCTGATCTCTCTTCTATTCCGGTTTAATGAATTTTGCTAAATCTAACATTAGGATCTCGTTATCACTTTCACCCGGAGAGCACCTTATTACCGATGATCGTCTGTTGCACCAGAAGACTCTAAAGATACTCTCCGTTGTTAACCCGAGAACTTGTGTTCATCGCGTTTGCAATTCCCCTTCGACCGTCAACCCTTATGGATAACTACATGCAGTTGTCATTCTTACATTCATCCCTAGTTGGTCTAGTTATTACAAGATACCTCGAAATACTCGTCATTGTTTCGATAATCCTTTGTGCCTTACTGCCTTGCAGTTTTTGCCACATGAATACCCCTACGAATAATTTCTCGCACTTGCCGAGTATCCGCTTATCCCCAGTTGTTTGTGTTTTGCAAAAGTCTTCGAAATACTATTCGATCCTCCGAAAATGCCTAGTAGCTTGTTGCTCTGCAAACACTTGTCTTCTTGCATTAGGGATGCTCTCCATATGTCTGGCAATATTCATTAGTCTCCTTTGACACTGTCATTTGATCCTATTGATTCAACATGAGTGCGAGTGCACGCAATCTTCGGTTGATCCTTTTAAAATATCTTTCCGGCTCAGATGTCATTTTGAAAGTGAGCTGGTTATCGACTCATCAAATTGCCGTCGATTGTACCCCTAAGTCTACTCAACTAATCCATCCTTAATCAGAGTGTTTGCTTCTGATCCCTTGAGTTGGAAATCGCAATTCCTTTGCATTTGAGATTTGAATTAGTTAGTTATTCCCATAATCGAATGCCTTTGCATTCTTTCTTCCTCTGATTGAGTACCGATACTCACGTCAGCTCCGTTATGGACCGCCAAACCCATTGCTGAGTTGTTATCTCACATTCAAATCTTGTGAGTTCTTTCCCTAATACATAGTGCTTTGACAACCATGCTCTACTTTCGAGCTTGTGTTAATTACTCCTAAAAATTTGTGGTATTTGTTCCTAAGATGCCTCGATGGGTTGAACTAATGCCTTACCTAATCTATGTGAGCCTGAAAGATTTCACGGGCCATACTCATCTGGTATTTCACTAGGTAAAACTTTCGACACTAATGCCTTTATCAAATCGAGAAGTGAATGTAAGGTTGTGCTTTGGAGAAGTGGGAGACAACCTTGAACCTTGTGTTCATGCCCATGGACCCGATGTGGAACTTATCATGGAAGCTTCTTGCAAAACTTTTAATTAGTTGGATAATTCTTCCGGTGTCTTTGAATTTGATCCCTTGCAACTATGGTGTCGGCCATATTGATATTCCTTGATTCCTTTTCTCAGACAAGTTAAAGTACTTGTCTTTTGCAGATCAATACACTTGTCAGCCCTCTATCTTGCTCTACCTCTGAGTATTACCCTCTGGTATCTCGATAATATCACCGAACCATGTTGCTTATTATGAGCCTTCATCAAGTATTATTCCTCACCGATTCCAATGTTTTCCTGGTTTCGAGTTGTTAGTCACTCGAGGACACCAATAACTAAATCGGGTCCGCACCATGATTAAACAACTCTTAGTAATCTCCTTTACTCACGAGTTTGTACTCGAGCATGTCAATCCTAGCCTAATCGGCTATCATCATAGTGCTAATTTTAACTATGCTACCCGGTCCTTATTCCCGGAGCATAAATTTTGACGATAAGTTAAGCTTACGTCGATCTTCCTCATCATATCATTTCTCCTTGAATAGTGATCTTCGTTTCAAGTTTGTGTCATACCATTGGTTCCAATAACCTTTCGCTTCATCATTCCTTTGACTTGATGTCATCGCCAATCGATTACATCTTCAGATAATATCTCGACAAATGTGTCGTGATCATCATCAACATTCTGAGCTCTTCTAGAATATCAATCAAATTCATGATGAGAAATACCATCCTTGCCCCTCGATGATTTGTGTTATCATCGGCAACATTCTTACCTTCTCCCCAACACAAACTTGTTCATTTTTTTGTGTTGTACCTTGATTTCCTTGCTATCTAGCTTAGGTTATGTTCTACCTTGTAGTATTACTGTCTTTTATTTCAAGAATGTTGTGAGGATTGCTCCACCTCTTAAGAATTCTTGGTATAGTGATGCTTCTCGCCATCACCATTCTTTTCGTGGTCCCCTTGTTGTTTTTAACTGGAATACCAACAAGTGAACGGTGCTGTTTGGATTATGCACTTCTAGCAACCCTATTGCTTTGAAGTTAATGATTGACAGTTCAATCTTAGTCTATCGGTTGTTGAATCACCATTATAACAATTGATCAGGCTACCTATGCCCATATTTCGGGCGCACCTTTCAACCAATGTTTAAACGTGTATGTTTTCCCCGAGCATACCTCATTATATCATTTAATATGACAAATGTTATCTCCTTGTTCACATCATTGTGGGAATCCATCTTATTGGAACTCTTGATGAAGTGTCGCTGAGACCATCAGCCACCTCCCCATCCTATCCTTGGTTTAATGATGAACTCTTGTTTTGGACCCTCTCCCATAGTTCATTTCTCGAGAATCTTACATTGTCATCTCGTCAATTTGTGTTGCACCTTTTCTTCTCTGGCATCCTAAGTCAGAGGTATCCTGACACCAATCGGATCTGAACCTCGGTCCGATATGATGGTTGGGACATATTTCCAAGAGTTATAACATTGGTCTTTATATGACTCGGTAAGGTGATGTCATGCCTAGCACACCCGACCGGAGGACCTATTGTTATAATTTCCCTTTTAGCAAGGTTAGCCATTCTTCCATGAGGAAATTGTAAGACTTATTCTATAAGTTGTTCCTGATGGATCTTGTTGTTTCCAAAGTCTGATCTTCACCTGTAGACCATGTCAATGCTATCTCGAAGCATGTCGGTGGTGCTCCGATTTTCAACAAGAACATTTGAAGCCCAATGCTAAATGTTACTTGCTCAATTATTCAAACACCGTTGCATTGGTAATGTCATGAAATTTCTCTCCCCTTTCCTAAAGAGTTTTCTACATTATATCCTGCCAAGGATATCATGCTCTGCTTGTCCTTGGGAAGGATATACCCCTGATATATGTGTTAAAACACATTTTCCTTTCCATTATTTGGTTTAACCTTTCTTGTGATCTATATGATCTAAGCAGTAATATTCTCCTGCTTATGTATATACCTCGGTGTACAATTCTGTCAACAAGACCCTGTTACTATTATTGATGACATTTCGGTAGCCACCGATGGACGAGAACCTTGCCTATTGGCCTGCCTCGTTCAATGAGCAGGAAAATGGTTCTCTTCGTCCCTCGCCCTTGGTATCGATGATGTTGCCGACATAACCGACAAACTATCCTCTGACGTGCCTTGTTTCATGATTGTGCAAGACGTCACCGCCCTTCCTGCTTTTAACCCACATGGTGGGCCCATAACCCATAGTTCCACAGGATCGAAACCTGACTCTCCTGTACACCCCCTGTTCCCAAAGTTATTCCTCGCGCGTGACCTCGTGTGTAATTCACGAGCCACCTTCCGATGAGATCATCAATCTGGTATCAGACGCAATACTTATTCCCATTGCTCTGAAACCCTTTCACACTTCGCTTCAGGCAACGAACGTTTGCCTATGCGCTTGAAACTTCTATTTTGCACTTTCTTACTTTGCTCTCGATATTGTCTTAAATTTCAAATCGAGAGTTACTTTCCGCCACCTTCCTCGTTGTTGTCTACCAGATAGTCTACCCTGCAGAGGTCCATTCTTCCGGTATACCCCCTTAATCTTTCGTTAGTATGATGAAGACTCCGAAGAAAGGATGCCTACTTCATCATGATGACCCGAAGCAGAGAAATGAATACGTCAACGAAAGGGATTAACTTCTTCGAGAAGAGCATCCAAGACCGAGAAGATATGTTAGAATATCGTAACCAGACCTTTCCCCCTTGCTCTACCTCTTAAATCTCGGGATGAGATTTCTTGTAGTGGAGGAGAATTGTGACGCCCGGATAATTAGCTACAGTAACCCCCTCGTAATGATGCCATGCCACCTCGGTTACTAATGATAAACTCGCATTGATTAGAAACCGATTCAAATTAAAATTTAATTTAAAGGCAAACAACAAAAGTTTTCAAACTTAAAAACTAAAATGTTCAATAAATAGTAGATAAATCAGAGGCTAGGATAAAATTGTAAACAACATTATTGAAATACGATAAGTCATTTAAACAATCTCAAACAGTGGCTGAATACATTATTTAATAACCTTTTAATTAATCTAAATCTAATATGAAATAGTATTTCACCCAAACTAGTTTTTGGTGCTAGGATCTAATGCACTGCAATTTATGAGCTAGCTCCCATATTTTATAAAAATCAATTAGGTGCTAAACATTGTTTTTTGAAAAACAGAAAAGGATAAATAAAAAGAAAAGAAATCAAAGAACCCCCCCCCCACCCCTGGGCCACGACCCAGTTGGCCTAGCAACCAGGGCGGCCCAGCTGCGCCTGGACCCTCACTCCCTTATCCCCTGGGCGACCAAGACCTAACCCACGATCCCCACTCCCCCCACAGTCCACTCCTCCCTCTTTCCCCCGATCTAGATCGGGGGTAACCAACCCCGACGCCGCCATCCTTTGCCCCCGCAGCTACGTCGCCGCCCGGAACCGCCGCCGACTGCTGCCTTGCTCCATGCGCCCACCTGCGTTGTCGTCCCGCACGACCACCACCTCCACCCCGAGCGTCCGCAGGTGGCCCGCACCCCACTATCCCCACGTTGGACACCGCTGTGTCGTCGTCGTCATCAGTGCATCCCCGTCGCACCTCGCCGCCCCGTCGTCACCAGAGCCTCCCCACTGGTCTGCCTCCTCGCCGTACGTCATCCCCGACGACCTCCTCGACCCCCACTGCCTGAATCCCTACCGCCCCTGTGAGCTCCCCCTCCTCTCCCCCTTTCCCTCTGTCGCCGGCGCCGTTCGCGACGCCCCGGCCTCCTCTACTGCGCGCACGCACGCGCCACGCACGTCGAGGCCCTCTGCTCGTCGCGTCGCTCGGAGCTGCGACCCGCGCCTCGCCCTCCCCCCATCTCCGCCGCGCTCCAGCGCCCGCCCGTGGCTCATCACGCATCCCCTGTCCCTGCGCCGTTTGCGCCTCCCTTGCTGGCCACGCTTGATGCGCCACTGCGCGCACACGCCCCCGCCGACAGCCCCTTCGCCGTAGATGCCCGCACCGCATGCCCCGTGCGCCCTCTTCTCCGCCCTGCCGCGTGCTCATGCTCGCCCGCCCACATGGGGCCGTGCTCGCCGCCGCTCGCTCACCGGCCGGCCCGTGCTTGCCTCGCCCACGTCGGCCTGGCGACCTACCAGGTTCGCCGCCCTCCCCCGCGCACTTGAGCATGCGCCCGCTCGGGCTGCACCCAACGCCCGCACCCGCCTCGCCTGTTCGGGCCACCCCCGCGGCACCCGAACCCACTATGGCCCCTATGCCTATGACACGACGGGCCCACCAGCCCCAAAACGTTTTTTATATAAAAAAGAATTAAAAAATATAATAATGAAAATAAATAAATAAATAATTACTTAAAGAATTAATTAACTTAATTAAATCGGATTAGATTAACCTAATCATTTAGTTAAAGCTAATTAGCCCTGTTAATTATTATGAGTCTATGACATGCGGGACCCATCATAAGATTGACCCAGTCAACACCTGTTGACTGCTGACGTCAGCATGACATCATGCTGATGTCATAAATCCAAATTTTGAATTAAAATAATTAGATAAATGCTAAAAATGATTTAAATCTTTAAAAATTAATATAAAATAAACCGTAGCTCGGATGGAAAAACTGTGTACATGAAAGTTGCTCAGAACGACGAGATGAATCCGGATAAGTAGCCCGTTCGTCCGCTACACACCCCTAACATATCAAACTCGCAACTTTCCCCCTCCGGCTCCTCTGCCCGAAAACACGAAACACCGGGGATACTTTCCCGGATGTTTCCCCCCTTCACCAGTATCACCTCATACCGCGTTAGGGCACGCCTAGCACCGATACTTGTCATGTCATGCATCGCTATGCATCTGTTGCTTAAATATTTATTGTTTCTTCCCCCTCTTTTCTCGCTAGACACCGAGACCGACGCTGCTGCTACCCAGTACGACTATGGTGTTGACGACCACTCTCTCTTGCCAGAGCAACCAGGCAAGCCCCCCCCCCCTTGATCACCAGATATCGCCTACTCTCTTCTATACTGCTTGCATTAGAGTAGTGTAGCATGTTACTGCTTTCCGTTAATCCTATCCTGATGCATAGCCTGTCATTGTTGCTACAACTGTTGTTACCTTTACCTGGAATCCTAATGCTTAGTATAGGATGCTATTTTATCATCAGTGGCCCTTCATTCTTGTCTGTCTGCCATACTATACTATCGGGCCGTGATCACTCGGGAGGTGATCACGGCTATATACTATATACTTTATATATGATACTTGAGGTGACTAAAGACAGGTCGGCTCATAGGAGTACCCGCGAGTGATCCACGGATTGGTTCCGAAAGGACGTTTGTCCCAACGGCCCTCTGAGTGGATCTTTGTGGCGAAGCGACAGGGCAGGTTGAGACCACCTAGGAGGGAGGTGGGCCTGGCCCTGGTCGGCATTCGCGGTTATTTCAAAATAACACATTTAACGAGATCTTGGTATTTGATCTGAGTCTGGCTACTGGCCTATACGCACTAACCATCTACGCGGGGACAGTTATGGGCACTCGACGTCGTGGTATCAACCGAAGCCTTCGTGACGCCAGCAACTGAGCGACGCGCGTCGGATTGGACTGGAACGCCTATTAGGCTAGGTCCGCTTCCGGCCGCCCACGCAACGTGCAGGTGTGCTAAGGGCGATGGGCCTAGACCCCTGGGCGCTTAGGTTTAGACCGGCGTGCTGACCTCTCTATTGGTCTGGGTGGGGCTGCGACGTGTTGATCTTCCGAGGCCGGGCATGACCTAGGAAAGTGTGTCCGGCCAAATAGGATCGAGCATGTTGGGTTATGTGGTGCACCCCTGCAGGGAAGTTAATCTATTCGAATAGCCGTGATCTTCGGTAACAGGACGACTTGGAGTTGTACCGTGACCTTATGACAACTAGAACTGGATACTTAATAAAACACACCCTTCCAAGTGCCAGATATAACTCGGTGGTCGCTCTCTAGCAGGGCGACGAGGAGAGGATCGCCGGGTAGTATTATGCTATGTGATGCTACTTGGAGGACTTCAGTCTACTCTCTTCTATATGCTGCAAGACGGAGGCTGCCAGAAGTGTAGTCTTCGAAAGGACTAGCTATCCCCCTCTTATTCTGGCATTCTGCAGTTCAGTCCACATATGATACCCTTATTCCACCTGATACCAATGCATATATATGTAGTGTAGCTCCTTGCTTGCGAGTACTTTGGATGAGTACTCACGGTTGCTTTTCTCCCCCTTTTCCCCTTTCCTATATCCGATTGCTGCAACCAGACGTTGGAGTCTAGGAGCCAGACGCCACCGTTGATGACGACTACTACTACTCGGGAGGTCCCTACTGCTATGTGCAGCCCGCTGACGACGACCAGGAGTAGTTTAGGAGGATCCCAGGCAGGAGGCCTGCGCCTCTTTCGATCCGTATCCCAGTTTGTGCTAGCCTTATTAAGGCAAACTTGTTTAACTTATGTCTGTACTCAGATATTGTTGCTTCCGCTGACTCGTCTATGATCGAGCTCTTATATTCGAGCCCTCGAGGCCCCTGGCTTGTAATATGATGCTTGTATGACTTATTTTATTTGTAGAGTTGTGTTGTGATATCTTCCCGTGAGTCCCTGATCTTGATCGTACACGTTTGCGTGTATGATTAGTGTATGGTCAAATTGGGGGCGTAACAGCTGCACCAAGTTCCTCAGCTGGCCCCTCACTGCTAAAGACAAAGGCCACTGCTGGACGAGGTCCTCGCCCAAGTCCTCAAAAGAAGCAAGTCGCTGTCCAAGTGCCGTCTGATGAAGACAAAGCTGATGATAATGAACTTGCAGAAATCATCAGAGACAGGCAAGTCAGGGACGCTAGAGCCAAAGGATCAGAGGTGCCACTGCTTTTGGATCCCAAGCTGATCCTCGACTACATTGATGATTGGCACAAGGACCCTAACACTCCCTTGCCTGACTTCAAGCTGACTCCTGGCCAGAGTCACATGCTGACCCACTTCATTCAAGAAGAAAAGTGGAAATTTGAGAAGGCCAGGCAGATCAAGAAAGCACAGTACAAGAAAGAGCGCTATCTGAAGAAAAACGTTGTTTCTATGACAACTGAAGAACTTGTCACTATTCAGACTGAGATTAAGAAACTCAGTGATGACTTTGACGCATATCGCGCTGATTGGCTTGGAGCCAAGGTTCGTTTTGTGAAACTTGCGGATAACTTCACGTCCAATGTTGCAGCCCCAACGCAACAGGAAATTCCTCAGGCTAAAGCATCTGCTCAGCCTACTGAAGAAAATGCCAGCACTGTTGATGACAATCAGGCTGCTGAAGATAATGTGAGTTCCAGGGCTGATGACTGCATTTCAGCCGCTGAAGAAATTGCTAGGGCACCCACTAGTGGTGTGCTTGAAGAAACTGAAGAACTCAGGGCAACTGCATCAGTTGTTCCCGAAGAAAATCAACGAGATTCCTCAGCTGCTCCTGCACCAACTTCAACTCCAATCCCTCAATCTGCATCAGATGTGAAGAAGACCAAGGCTGCAGAGCGTGCTGCAGTGAAGAAAAGGAAAGCATTAGCTGCTTCAGATTCTTCAGCTCCGAAGAAAATGAAGCCTATGACAAGTTCATTTGCAAATCCGATTGATGTTGTTCCCATCTCAACCAGTCCATCAAAGGACCTTGTTCCTTTTGATGAAGAATATGTGATCCCCAGCGGATCTGATGAAGAAACTCCTTCTGCTGCTTCGTCTGAACCATTGGATGAAGAAATTGAAGTGGATGCGATCCCTTCAACACCTATCATCTCCTTGCCTATGCCTTAGTTCACAGCTGAAGAGGCTGGCATTGAAGAAATGGAAGATGAAGATGTGGACATTGGCTGCTCCACACCCTTAATCAGTGATGAGTTCTGGGAAAGTCAGCATCCAAACTCTCCAATGTTCACCCCTCTACAGCAAATTCCTCGGTCCCCCACACAAACTGTTCACATGGGCTCTGAAGAAACTTATCCCACTGCGTCTGTCCATGAGGAAATTCCAGCCACTAGCACTGAAGAAATTGCTGCTGCTGAAAAACCAACGACGCAGACTGCCAGTGAGGAGGAACCAGAAATTCCTCAGCCTGAAGAACCTGCGATTGAGATTCCTGAGGTCGTGATGCAACTCACTGACACTCCTCTGCCGAAGCCAAAGGATCCATTCTCACGCAAGCAAAAGTTCAAGGCTGATGATTTCTTCGGTGAGCACGTATTCTTCGAAGATTACAACCCATATGACTCTGCTCGCATTAGGAAGAGGCGTTTCTGGACTGCTAGTCAAGCCAATTTCTATTCCTCAGTGCTGTTCAACAAGGAGAAGATCTTCTACCATGAGCATATTCCTCACGTGGATATGGAATCTCTGCCGTGCTTCGCACCAGTCCTCAGTGTTCTTCACGACGCTGGACTGCTAAACTTTTGCTCTGACATCTGTGATTTGAATGAAGAACTGATTCTTCAATTCTATGCAACGCTGCACATCACCGGAGATGCTGAAGATGTGAATTCATGGGTGCTGGACTGGATGTCTGAAAACACTCACTACACTGCACCAGCCTCTGAATTGCTTTGTGCTCTACCACTCAGTCCTCCCCTTGAAGAAGCTCGCTGCATCTACAGTGAACCTAAGGTCACACATCATTACATGCAGGTGCTGATGAAACCTTTGAAACTAGGTGAGGCACCAAGAACCAAATTCCTCATGAAGGAATTGCTGTGCGTGCCCAGAACTGTCTATCGTATTCTTACGAGGACAATCAGTCCTATCAAAGGCCACGACTCATCTGATGAGGAAATTGTTGGCATCATGAAGAATCTGGTATTCAACATCGTTCATGGCATTCCTGTCAATTATCATGATTTCTTCATGAGGACTATGGCCAATGTTGCACTGTCTCCGTTTGAGCTGAAGCCTTATGCACCTTGGATTATGAGATTCCTCAGGACAAGGTCTTCACTCAACTACAAAGCTGATTTCCAGAATCACCTCAGCTACTTGCCCCCAATTGAAGTCCTCAAGCACACATATTCCTCAGTTGATGGAAAGGGCAATGCACCAGCTGTAATAGATGAAGGCATTCGTCCATTGGATGGTCAGTTTCGCAAAGCTGCATCTTATTCCACCAATGATGACTCTGCCACACATGACTCTGCCAATGCACCTAAGTCCACTCCTCAAGCCACTGCTCCGCGCGTGATGACTGACCGTGAACTTCTGCTTAGTCTTCACCAGAAGGTGGATCGAAATCACAAATGGGTTAAGCGTCAGTTTGGTTCACTTCTTCACAACATGACTGCCACACACAATGCAGTGAAGAAAAACCACTACTACCTCCATCAAGTCTTCAGTCGCACCTGGGCAATCCTGTCACATCTGTATGGTGAAGAAGATCTGAAGAACATGGGTCTTAATGAAGATTTTGACTGGTCTGCACCTCCACCAAAGAAATTCAAGAAGGTCAAGGTTCCTTCTCTAGTGGCCAGCCCATATTCTTCATCGCGCGACACTGATGAACATGAAGATTTGGACGACACTGCGGCAAGCCCTACATCAACAAACGACCCCAACAACGCTGGCACTCCTTCATCAACATGATTATCTTCGGGCCCTACAACTCTCGTTCTTCTGAAACTTTATTGGATCGAGTTGTAATCTTAAACCTGATGGTGCTCTAATACTTTTGATGCATTGTGCTATGATACTTTTGATGCACTATTCTGCATGCTTATTCCTCGTTAATATTATTGCACGCATGCTGAATTTCATCAGGCACCATATTTCATCATGCATTTCAACTTCTTCATATTATATGTTAAATGCGTGTATGAATTACAAGATATAGGGGGGAGATCTCCATGATTCAACTCTTCAAGTGTGCATTGCTTCAAAAGCAAATTCCTCAATATGCACATCTTCAGGGGGAGTTCTTCTATATCTTGCAATCAAATTCCTCAATATCAGTAGTTACACTTCATATGTTTATCCCCGTTGAAAACTTAACCTATATTGTCATCAATCACCAAAAAGGGGGAGATTGTAAGTGCATCTAGTGCCCCTTAGTGATTTTGGTGTATTGAAGACTTATAGGTTAAGGGACTAATGCGCTTGTGAGTGTACACAGGTCTATAAGTCTATGAGGAGTTTGATATTTACAAAGAAAGTCGACCCCTAAAAATGAAGTTCTTCGACTGAAGACTTTGGTATTCTGAAGACTTTGAAAGTGAAGAAATTGGTGTGACCTTGAAGACTTGGTATTCTTTCGAGGAACATGAAGCGTGAAGACTTTTGTTTTTGTAGCTTCATTTTCTCTTTCTTGAGTCATAGAAACACCGTACTGTTAAAGGGGGTCGAGGAAATACTAAGGAAAAATTTCCATGTGATGCTCAACTTAAAATCCTACACCTACTAATCCCTTCATGAAGCCATTGGAAATCTCATACAGTTCAGTCAATTTATTCAGTGACAGAGATGAAGTTCTTCTGGTCTCTGAGGAATTTGTCCTGACTGAGGAGTTAGGAATTCGCCAGTGCGGATTGCCTACACAGTGAGGAACATGATGGCCCTGAGGATTTTACTACTCAAAATTCTGACCGTTGCTGTGCTATGCGCCAGCTATCCCAAAATATCTATCCACCTAACAGTCATATCATTGAAGGGCATTTATGTCTTATCATGTCGGGCTACTCCCTGGGCTATAAATAGCTGCCCCCTACAACCACTAGCTGGTTGGCTGCTCTGAGAGAAACTGACACTTGTCATTTGAGAGCAACCCATCCTCTGAGGACTTTGAGCGAAAATCATCAAGTGAGGAAAAACCAAAAACCCAAAACCCAAACACCTACAAACCCCAAGTGATTGAGTATCACTGAAGAGATTGATCCTGACTGGATCCGACGCTTGTTACCTTTGAAGACTGTGCTTCTTCCAGACGGTTAGGCGTCATGGTCTAGAGCATCCAAGAGGAATTGTGGATTGCCGAGTGACCGAGTTTGTGAAGGTTTGGAAGTCGCCTGAAGACTTACCACGAGTGATTGGACGAGGTTTGTGTGACCTTAGTTCAAGGAGAATACGGTGAGGATTGGGTGTCCTGAGCTGCGAGTTCAGGACTGGGTGTCCGGGACTGTGTGTCCTCGAGTTTAAATACTCAGCCGCTCCAACCAGACGTACAACTGAGACAGCAGTTGGAACTGGTCTACCAAATCATTGTCTTCACCAAGCTTACTGGTTCTACTCCCTCAACTCTTTCATTTCCTCATAACTGTGTTGTGTGTTTGTTCATATCTGTGTTTGAAGACTTTGACTGAAGACTTTCTCAATTTCCTCAGTTCAATTTCTTCAGTCTGTTTGTCTTCATCCTGTGTTATCCTGTGATTACGCTTCCTGTACTCTATGCCTGTCTTCATTTCATCATGATGACTATGCTTGTATTCTGTTATATTTACTTTTGAGTACTTATTCCGCTGCTAGTAGTTCTTCGCTAAGGAATTTCCTCACCGGAAAATTCCTCAGTGAAGAATTTAATAAAAATCGCCTATTCACCCCCCATCTAGTCGATATAACGCACTTTCATGTTGCACCAGAAAGTATGAATTTGAATTCTGCAGGGACTTCCTCAGTCCTTCGGCTTCGTGTCGTAGCACATCTAATCGATGTCTTTCAACTTGAAGTTGAGACTTAAGAAGCCGAACATATTCGGGCAGTGAGTTCAAAGAGCTTGTGCCAATAGTAGCGGCCAGTGACTCAAACACTACATCAAGACAAGACTTTGGGGTTGTCTCACTGTCTTCAAGATAGTTTTTATCAGCTTTTTTGGAGACCAACATGCATGTCTCACTATCTTGAACCTTCTGCGTTAATTATTTACCATTCCATAACAGGGTACTCTTCTCTAATATTTTATCCACATTCTAAAAGAGAAACAAGTAGACACATCACAAGTTTACTATGTTGTATATGAAACTCATTTTGGTAAACCAGTTTAGTAGTAAGGTGGACAGGATGACAACATGAAGCAAACATATATCTATGTACTATGGTCACTGTATGGTCTATATCATTCTAGATTATGTTGCCAAATCAAGATGGAGACAATTCAAATCATATATGTTTAAGATACAACAGCATAGACATAATATATGTGTGGGAAACAACACAACACTAACAACACTTGTAATGTGCATGGCATGAGAACATAACTGTTTATTCAATTGAAATTGAAATCAACATAGAGCAAGTTACAACAGCAAACTAGTTAAAGAAACAGGTTTAAAACATACCTCGTGCGCCATTGGAGTTTGAATTGCATCCTTCAAATTTGAAATTAGTTGGTATGAGTAAATACAGTGACGCAAGAGCAAAGGAGTATGAACCATAGCTACGGAACCTGACCTATGAACAATTCTTCTTCTGCTTTAAGCATTGACTTGGAGTTCGGAGTGGTGGTCCTCGTGCTTTGGGCACTACAGTTGCCATATTAAATGCTCGTGTTTACTTTGTGGTGGAGACGGTGTTGTGTTAACCTGGGGTTGGGTTAGAAGGGTGTAGCTAGTTCTCTGTCCAACTGGGTAGGGGTACAATATGCGTGAGTTTGGGTTATATGTAGTGAGGCTGGTTCTTGGGCAAGTAAAACCGTGGTTCTATCTACATCAACAGGTAGCACTGTCTTTTCTGAAGACCGTGTTTTTACTCCCATGGATACTGCCATCACCCCCTCCAATTCAAATGGCTGATAAATAAGAAAAGTAATTGAATGTACACTCATTCTATGATAGATAGGTGCAATGGATAGTAGGGAAGTAAACAGGGCATGAAATAATTCACATTTATGTTATCTAACCAAACAGGATAGCGTGTCAAAATTTCACATATATGATGGCTAACTAAACAGGATAGCATGATTCATTTTCACATATATGATGGCTAACTAAACAAGATATAATGACATACTTCAAAATATGATGACTACGTAAACAGGATGGCATGATATAACTATACAATGTGTCTATTAAAGTGGTTGGCATGCCATAATTCACATACATGCCATCGATGGAAACATGATGGCATGATATAATTCACGGATTGAATGACATAATTAAAAGTATGATGACTATGTAAACAAGATGAGATGATATAACTATATTATGTCTCTAGAAAATGGGTTGGCATGCCATAGTTCAGATACATGTTGTCTATGTAAACATCATGGCATGATATAATTAAAAATATATGATTTATATACTAAGCAAGTGAGCAGAGGGCAATCACATATATGATGTGTAAACTAAGCATATGGCATTCAATATTGTGTATATGATGTAAAAACTAAGCATTGCAAGACAACATATGCATGATAT
>NC_041392.1:485181951-485224076 GCF_002162155.2 Triticum dicoccoides | reverse complement strand
CCTCTGAGGAGCTATCTGTAATCAGCAAGATATCTGCTTCAGCAGGTAGCATTGTCTGCTCTGAAGACCTTGTTTTCACTCTAGATTTTTTCCATAACCAATTCAAATAGTTGATGCACAGGAGAGTAGTTGAATATACAAACATTGTCGACAAATAGAATATGTAATACAAAAAAAGGATGGCATGATATAATTCACATTTATGATGCTTGGCTAAACAACATGGCATTGCATAATTCACATATATAATGCCTTACAACAAGATAGCATTGCATAATTCACATATATAATGTCTTGCAACAAGATGGCATTGCATAATTCACATATATGCTAATTAGACACTAAATAGGTGGCATTCACACAAAGCATGTCTAAACTAAGCAAATGACATTATAATGCAAGACACCATATGCACGATATGAGCAATATAACCCTGCCAAGTTAGAGCATCCACCTCAGGGAGAAATAGGACTGATCATCTGTCTATGAGTCCTTCTCTGAGGAGCTATCCATAACCACCAAGACATGCGCTTTGTCAAATAGTATTGTCTGCTCCGAAGACCTTGTTTTCACTCCGGTTTTTTTCATGACCGTGTCGAATGGCTGATGCAAAGGAAGAGTAATTGAATGTACTAACATTCTTGACAAATTTAATACGTAATAGAAAAAGGATGGCATGATATAATTCACATATAAGATGACTGGCTAACCAGGATGGCATTGTACAATTCACATACATGATGCGTGGCTAAACAAGATGGCATTGCATGATTCACATATATGATATAGAAACTAAACGGATGGCATTCACACAAAGCATGTCTAAACTAAGCATATGACATATTTTATGTATAAAGTAAGCAATGCAAGGCGCCATATGCATGATATGACCACCATCAACATGCCAAGTTAGAGCAAAAGACCTCATGGGGTAAATAGGAGTGGTCTGCTCCCTCTGAATCCCCCTTTGAACAGTTATCTTCCTCTTGATTACACTCTGTAATGGTGGGAGGGGATTGCTTTTGCGCCCACCATGGAGCCATGTTTGCATGAAATTTTATTGCCACGCAAGGCTCGTCTCTTTTTCTCTACATGTTCAGTACCATTGTGTACAATAACTGACATGCATAGGAATAAAACATAGTGAGATTATGTAAGGAGTGCATGCACAAATTGAGATGGCGGCAACCCATGGATAGACGCAAAACCAATGATAATAGGTAGATAATAGCTTTAGCTAAAAAATATAGATAATGGCTCCTTTAATGTTTGTTTCCCACCCAACATGAAACTCATAGTACGCAACCAAGATTAACTAGATAGTAGACAGATACTATTGATTGCTACCCCAATATGTACCCCACAACCATTTAAAAACTCAAGTTTGAGCATTAGTTTGGACCTAACTCAGAGTCTAATCGGTGAATAGGATGATAAAGTAGCATGTCGTATCAAGCGATGCATAACGTAAGCAGACACGAAAGAGTGTGACCTCTCTTGCGGACCCATGTAATCCCCATGGTCATCTGCTCAGTTGATGATGGTAATGCAGTTGTCATGGCTGCCGACGGTGGGGAAGAAGATCTGAGGTGGCGAAAGACAGTCTGGAGGGCGGTTCACTGCTGTGGTGAACCCTTTCGTCGTTGGAGCAGCTGAGCTGGGGTGGACCACAGCGCAGTAGGAGCGGGACAAACCACACACGGTTTTCTTTGACACATATCTGTAACAGAAGTAATTCTGTAAGGGATTGTTTGAATTGGAGGATTCTAAAAATGCAGGGATAGGAAATACACAGAAATAGGATAGGAATGCACGTGCAAAACAGATAATCTAAAAACAGAGGATTTTTGTCAATCTGGGTGTTTGGTTCACAAGAATTGGAAGATCCAAAAATGCAAAGAAGCATGGTGAAATTAAGTCAAACCACAAGAAAATGTATAGTTATAATGCTATTATTCTACTATCTCTTAGTCTTGTGCTTCATGAATAGGAATTTGAAAAGGAAGCCAAGTCAAAATTCCTATGGTTTTTCTTTGAAGGAGACACTAAAGGAACAAATTCTACAGTTTTCCTTTGCTCCATTCCTTTGAACCAAATTCATGAATAGTAGTACCAAAGGGAAATTTCCAATTCCTATGTTTTCCTTCATTTTTCCTTTCAAGCACTGGCGATTCTAGTAGGCAGGCTTGAACAGACAAAATCCTACACTCCAAAAATGTTTTTGTCCTACTTCTACAACTTTGGACCTAGGCCACTTCCCTACTAGCTCAACTCCCAAGCCCATCTACAAATGCATAGCTCAAACGCGCAGAAATAAATAATGATGGTTTTCGAGAGAGTCCATCACGAATAGCTAAGTTGCCTGGTACCTCACTACTTCATATAGTAGGAGAAACTAATCGCATTTCACGTTACTATGTGTGCTTAGTGGACAATATATATAACATGTAGAGTAAAAAAGCGATGCAACAAGTGTACAACCTCTTTGGCAAAGCCATGTTGATCTCAACATCA
Organism: Triticum dicoccoides; assembly: GCF_002162155.2. Lineage (NCBI taxonomy): Eukaryota > Viridiplantae > Streptophyta > Magnoliopsida > Poales > Poaceae > Triticum > Triticum dicoccoides. Next base: position 485,221,562 of record NC_041392.1, on the reverse strand, counting down.
TTGGGTTGGTCACTGAGGATGTTGTGGCTAATGTGGCTGCCGGAGGAGGGGAAGAAAATCTTAGGCGTCTGGAGATGGAGCCGAGGGTACTGCTCCGCTGTGATGGAGGGTTTCGTCGTTGGAGCAGCTCTGGTGAGTTGTACGATGGCAAGGCTGAAGCAGGACAAGACAGACAATGATAAACTGAGTGGAATTCTAATAGAATCTCCAATAGATGATGTAAAATACATAACCACAAAGTGCTAGATGTAAAATACATCCGCCGCTCATCTCTGAACTTAACTGTCGAAACTGAATTTTACTGTCAAAACTGAATTTTGCTGTTGAAACTAAATTTTACTCTCGAAACTGAACGCACTAGTAGCAGAAAAGCAGTGCACTAGTAGTTTTGGCCGCTCGAGCACTAGTGGTAGAGTAGCAGTGATCTAAATTGATAGCTGCTCCGGCAGGGAATGTACTACCACAGAGCAGTTGGGGCAGCTAGTCGTGCAGCAGCAACAGCACCCAGAGCACCAGCACGTGCGAGAACTGGGGTAGCTGGTCATGTAGTAGCATCTCGGGTAGCATCAGTAGGAGCTCGAACGAGAGCCAGAGTTGCTTCTCGTGTAGCAGCAGCACAAGTAAGAGAAAGAGTAGAGCAACAGCGTGAGCGAGAGCTGAAGCAGCAGCAGGGCCAGCGAGAGCCAGAGCAGCAGCATCAACTCCTACTAATGAGGACATGGCCGCCGAGGGAGCGACGCCTTGGAGGAAGTGGCCGGCGATGACACCGTAGATGGATCCGCGCCATGGCAGCTCGGGATCGAACGTCGGCATCACTATGAGATCGAATCAAGAAGAAAATGCAGCGATTAGTGTAGACCCTCTTTGGTGGTGTCGATTTGGCCTCAGCTTCACCTGAGGAATCAGTGATGGTGCTGCTCTTCCAGTGGTGCAGGTGAAGACGGCAATGTGGGAATGGAGGTGGCGTGATAGACGAGGAAAACGTCGGGGTAGAGGCTCCGACTGAGTGGTGAACGGAGGAGGGTGTGGTGCTTCACGGGTTTTCGCGGCCTCGGTGTATGAATGGGGGGAGGGGAGGGATGGGAGGGCGAACCATGGCATCGGGACGCTGATGTCGCTAAAAGCTAAGTTGGTATTTCCCAAAAGAGGAAGGGATGATGCAGCACAGCCGCAGTAGGTATTTCCCTCAGATATGAAACCAAGGTTATTGAACCAGTAGGAGAACCAAGCAACACAATGTAAACCCCTGCACACAAATAACAAATACTCGCAACCCGACGTGTTAAAGGGGTTGTCAATCCCTTTCAGGCAACTGCGCCAGAAATTGGCACACGGACGGGACAAAGTTGTTAGATAGATCGAACGCCAAATAAAATAAACTAAAGCAAGGTATTTTTGTATTTTTTGATTTAATAGATCTGAAAATAAAAGGCATATAAAATAGATCGCAAAGGCAAATAATATGAGAAAGAGACCCGGGGGCCGTAGGTTTCACTAGTGGCTTCTCTCGAGAGAAATAGCAAACGGTGGGTAAACAAATTACTGTTGGGCAATTGATAGAACTTCAAATAATCATGACGATATCTAGGCAACGATGATTACATAGGCATCACGTTCAAGATTAGTAGACCGACTCTTGCCTGCATCTACTACTATTACTCCACACATCGACCGCTATCCAGCATGCATCTAGTGTATTAAGTTCATGGAGAAATGGAGTAATGCAATAAGAACAATGACATGATGTAGACAAGATCTATCTATGTAGAGATAGACCCCATCGTTTTATCCTTAGTAGCAACAATACATACATGTCGGTTCCCCTTCTATCACTGGGATCAAGCAACGTAAGATCGAACCCACTACAAATCACCTCTTCCCATTGCAAGATAAATAGATCAAGTTGACCAAACAAAACCCAAATATCAGAGAAGAAATACGAGGTTATATGCAATCATGCATATAAGAGATCAAAGAAACTCAAATAACTTTCATGGATATAAAAAGATAGATCTGATCATAAACTCAAAGTTCATCCGATCCCAACAAACGCACCACAAAAAGAGTTACATCATATGGATCTCCAAGAGACCATTGTATTGAGAATCAAACGAGAGAGAGGAAGCCATCTAGCTACTAACTACGGACTCAAAGGTCTACAAAGAACTACTCACGCATCATTGGAGAGGCACCAATGGAAGTGGTGAACCCCTCTATGACGTTGTCTAGATTGCATCTGGTGGTTCTGGACTCTACGGCGGCTGGAATTGTTTTTCGTCGACTCCCCTAGGGTTTTTGTAATATTGGGGTATTTATAGAGCAAAGAGGCGGTCCAGGGGGCACCCGAGGTGGGCACAACCCAGCAGGGTGTGCCTGGGCCTCCTGGCGCGCCCTGGTGGGTTGTGCTCCCCTTGGAGCACCCCCCAGGCGCAGCCTTGGCCCATTGGGTGTCTTGTGGTCCAAAAAAAGTCTCCGTAAAGTTTCGTTGCATTTGGACTCCGTTTGGTATTGATTTCCTGTGATGTAAAAAACATGCAAAAAATAGCAACTAGCACTTGGCACTATGTCAATAGGTTAGTACCAAGAAATGATATAAAATGATTACAAAACATCCAAGATTGATAATATAACAGCATGGAACAATCAAAAAATTATAGATACGTAGGAGACGTATCAGCATCCCCAAGCTTAACTCCTGCTCGTCCTCGAGTAGGTAAGTGATAAAAATAGAATTTTTGATGTGGAATGTTGCCTAACATGTCATCTCATATTTCTTTTCTTTATACCATGGACATTTGGACTTTTATATTGTTCAAAGCAATGGTCTAGTTTTGACATGATAACTTAAATACTCAAGCATATCAACAAGCAACCATGTCTTTCAAAATATCAACACTAAAATAAGCTATCCCTAGCCCATCATGCTCAATCATTGATCCATTCATGAAACACACTCGCATATTAACTACACCCAATGCTCAAGTACGATCATAGTGCCTCCTAGTTGGTGCTTTATAAGAGAAGATGGAGACTCAAATTCAAAATAAAAATTGCATAAAGTAAAAGAAAGGCCCTTCGCAAAGGGAAGTAGGGATTTGTAGAGGTGCTAGAGCTCAAAGCGAAAAACTTAGAGATAAAAACATTTTGGGAGGTGTGTCCTTCCCACCAACGAAAACGACTTAGAGTTCCCAACACTTTCCATGCTAGATATGTCATAGGTGGTTCCCAAATATAAAATAAAGTTTATTCCTTTTTCCACCATACTTTCACTTTCCATGGATAATCGTATCCACGGGTGCCTTCCATACCAACAATTTCCAAGAAATTTATTATTTGACAACATAAAGTAAATTCATTTTTCGTTTTGGGACCGGGCATCCCTAATACCTTTGCCTTACTCTCGTGCAATGAAAAGTGAATAACACTCATTGTGAGAATAAAACATCTAGCATGGAAAATATTAGCCACCCCTCACCGCTCCGCGAGCGCTACGAACACACAAAAGAGAAGTTTATTTTGAAAATTAGAGATGGCACATATAAATTTGCTTAGAATGGCAAAAGAATACCGCATATAGGTAGATATAGTGGACTCATGTGGCAAAACTGGTTTGAAGGTTTTTGGATGCACAAGTAGTGATCATACTTAGTGCAAAATGAAGGTTAGCAAAAGATTGAGAAGCGACCAACCAAGAAACAAATAATCTCATAAGCGAGCATTAAGCATAATTAACACCGAATAATGCACCACAAGTAGGATATAATTTCATTGCATAATTATTGACTTTCGTGCTTGCATACGGAATCACAAACCTTAACACCATTATTCTTACTAAAGCATAATTACTCATCAAGATGACTCACATATCACATCATCATATCTCAAAACTATTACTAAGAATCAAGATAATTTGTCCAATGAACTTCATGAAAGTTTTTATTATATCCTTCTTGGATATCTATCACTTTGGGACTAATTTTGATGTGTTGCTTTTGACAAGCTCAAACAAATATAAGTGAAGATCATGAGCATAATTTTTATTTCTCTCAAATTAATTTAAGTGAAGCAAGAGAAAATTTCTTGAAAATTTTACTAACTCTAAAATAAATCTAAGTGAAGCAAGAGAGCATTTCTTGAAAAATAATAAAGCACACCGTGCTCAAAAAGATATAAGTGAAGCACTAGAGCAAGTCCTTAGCTCATAAAAATTGAAGTGAAGCATATAGAGCAATTCTAACAAGTCATGACATAATTTTGGTTCTCTAAAATAGGTGTGTCCAGGAAGGAATCAAGACTTAAAACACAAAATAAAACAAGCAAAGATTCATATCATACAAGACGCTCCAAGCAGAACACATAGTATGTGACGAATAAAAATATAACTTCGAGTAAAATACTGATGGTCGTTAGAAGAAAGAGGGGATGCCACTCGGGCATCCGCAAGCTTAGTTTCTTGCTCTCTTTTGGATAATAGCTTGGGATGCCGGGGCATCCGCAATCTTAGGCTCTTCTTACTCCTTATTCCTTCATCCATCGTAAGATAACCCAAAACTTGAAAACTTCAATCACACAAAACTCAACAAAAGCCTTCGTGAGATCCGTTAGTATAAGAAAACAAATCACTACTATAAGTAATGTAGAAAACCAATTAATATTTTATTCTTGCATTATATCAATTGTATTCTAAATTTTCTATGGCAAAATCTCATCAAAGAAAACCATAGAGCCATCAAAACAAGCACACAACGCAAAGAAAACAGAACAGTCTGTAGCAATCTGGATATTTCGAATACTTCTGTAACTCCAAAAACTCTGAAAAATTAGGATGACCTGAGCAATTTGTATATTAATCTACTGCAAAAGTAATGGGTATTTTATCGCTCTCTGGTTAAAAATGAAAATTATTTTCGTGAGCGCAAAATTTTCTGTTTTTTCACCAAGATCAAACAACTATCACACAAGAAGATCCTAAAGGCTTTACTTGGCACAAACACTAATTAAAACACAAAAAACACAATAATAAAAGTAGCATAATTTTGCTAACACTCAATAACAGAAAGCAAAAAGCAAAAATAGATTTTATTCATTGGGTTGCCTCCCAACAAGCGCTATCAATTTATGCCCCTAGCTAGGCTTGAGATTTCAATGATGCTCACATGGAAGATAATAATTGAAACATAAAGAGAGCATCATAAAACATGTGAAAAAACACACATAAGTCTAACATACTTCCTATGCATAGTAATTTTATAAGCAAACAAATAATCAAGACAAGCAAAAACTAGCATATGCAAGGAAGAAGAAAGAAAGAATGACAATCTCATCATAATGAGAGGGAATTTAGTAACATGAAAATTTCTATGACCATATTTTCCTCTCTCATAATAATTACATGTAGGATCATAATCAAATTCAACAATATAACTACCACATAAAATATTCTCTTCATGATCCACATGCATGCAAAGTTGACACTCTTCCAAAATAGTGGGATTATCACTAAATAAAGTCATAACCTCTCCAAGCCCACTTTTATCAAAAATTTCATAAGATTGAACACTCTCCAAATAAGTGGGATTATTTTTAGCTGAAGTTGACACTCTCCCAAACCCACTTTCAATATTATAGCAAGCATATTCATCATGAGGTTTAAATAGATTTTCAAGATCATAAGAATCATCAACCCAATCATGATCATTGCAACAAGTAGTGGACATAGCAAAATTAGCATCCCCAAGTTTGGGGTTTTGCATAGTATTAGCACAATTGACATTAATAGAATTTATAATAACATCATTGCAATCATGCTTTTCATTCAACGAGCTATCATCAATCAGTTTGTAAATTTCTGTGTCTAATACTTCATCACAATTTTCAGATTCATAGATCTCAAGCAAAACTTCATAAAGATAACCTAGTGAACTTGATTCACTAGTAATGAGTTCATCATAATTGGATCTCTTGAAAATATTAGCAAGTGGATGAGGATCCATATCAATATATTTTTAGCAAGCGAAGATGCAAGCATAAAGAAGGCTCATGGCAAAACAAGTAAAGGTAGCAAACAAGAGATCTGACAAAAAACGGCAAACGAAAAAGAGGACAAATAAAACGGCATTTTTTTGTGATGTGGGGGAGAGGAAAATGAGAGGCAAATGGCAAATAATGTAAGTTGCAAGGAGACGAGATTTGTGATTAGGAACCTGGTATATGTTGAAGATCCTCCCCTGCAACGGCATCGAAAATTACTTTTGATGTCGCTTGAAGCTACGTCGGTATTTCCCCAAAGAGGAAGGGATGATGCAGCACAGCGGTGGTAGGTATTTCCCTCAGATATGAAACCAAGGTTATCAAACCAGTAGGAGAACTAAGCAACACAATGTAACCAGACCCTACACACAAATAAAAAATACTCGCAACCCGACGTGTTAAAGGGGTTGTCAATCCCTTTTGGGTCACGGCACCAGAAATTGGCACACGGACGGGAGAAAGTTGTAAATATTGATAGATCGAACGCCAAATAAAATAAAGTGCAGCAAGGTATTTCTGTATTTTTGGATTTAATAGATCTGAAAATAAAAGGCAAATAAAATCGATCGTAGAGGCAAATAATATGAGAAAGAGACCCGGGGGCCGTAGGTTTCACTTGTGGCTTCTCTCGAGAAAAATAGCAAATGGTGGGTAAACTAATTACTGTTGGGCAATTGATAGAACTTCAAATAATCATGACGATATCCAGGATATGATCATTACATAGGCACCACGTCCAAGATTAGTAGACCGACTCCTGCCTGCATCTACTAGTATTACTCCACACATCGATCGCTATCCAGCATGCATCTAGTGTATTAAGTTCATGGAGAAATGGAGTAATGCAATAAGAACGATGACATGATGTAGACAAGATCTATCTATGTAGAGATAGACCCCATCATTTGATCCTTAGTAGCAATGATACATACGTGCCGGTTCCCCTTGTGTCACTGGGATCAAGCAAAGTAAGATCGAACCCACTACAAAGCACCTCTTCCCATTGCAAGATAAATAGATCAAGTTGGCCAAACAAAAACCAAATACCGGAGAATAAATATGAGGCTATAAGCAATCATGCATATAAGAGATCAAAGAAACTCAAATAACTTTCATGGATATAAAAAGATAGGTCTGCTCATAAACTCAAAGTTCATCCGATCCCAACAAACACACCGCAAAATAGTTACATCATATGGATCTCCAAGAGACCATTGTATTGAGAATCAAACGAGAGAGAGAGGAAGCCATCTAGCTACTAACTACGGACCCGAAGGTCTACAAAGAACTACTAACGCATCATCGAAGAGGCACCAATGGAAGTGGTGAACCCCTCTGTGATGGTGTCTAGATTGGATCCAGTTGTTCTGGACTCTACGGCGGCTGGAATTGTTTTTTGTCGACTCCCCTAGGGTTTCTGGAATATTGGGGTAGTTATAGAGCAAAGAGGCGGTCCGGGGGGCACCTGAGGTGGTGGGTGGTGCTCCCCTCGGAGCACCCCCAGGCACAGCCTTGGCCCATTGGGTGTCTTCTGGTCCAAAAAAATCTCTGTAAAGTTCCGTTGCATTTGGACTCCGTTTGGTATTGATTTCCAGCCATGTAAAAAACATGCAGAAAATAGCAACTAGCACTTGGCAGTATGTCAATAGGTTAGTAGCAAAAAATTATATGAAATGACTATAAAATGATTATAAAACATTCAAGATTGATAATATAACAGAATGGAACAATCAAAAAATTGTAGATATGTTGGAGACGTATCAGACACGCTTGTCCGAAATGTGGGGTAAGTTACGAAAGTACCCCCACTGATTTGAACTAGGCGGTTCTTTCGGTTCAAGGGTATTGATATGTCTCCAATGTATCTATAATTTATGAAGTATTCCTGCCATGTTTACAAGAATTTTATGTGGTTTTGGTATGATTTGCATGGAACTAACCCAGACTGACGTTGTTTTCAGCAGAACTACCGTGGTGTTGTTTTTTGTGCAGAAATGAAAGTTCTCCAAATGAGCTGAAACTTTTTTGATGATTTTTTTTGGAACAAAAGAGGCACTAGAAGCTTCATGGGGGGCAGAAGCTGAAGGAGGTGAGCACAACCCACCATGGTGCGCCTGGTGCCTTACACGTGTGGTGGTGTCTGGTGGGCCCCTCAAAGCCCATCTTCGCGTGAAACCAACGCCAAAAAAACTATAAATACAGAAACCCCAAAAATAATCCAAGATCAGAAGTTTCACCACCGCAATCTTCTTCTGAGTCTTCCTCTAAAGTACCATTATTTCCTCTATGCTTTTCCCCGGGGCTGCCATATTCGTCTTCTGAGTCTTCCTCTATAGTTCCATATTCGTCCTCTTGGGTCCTATATTGCTCTTTGGGCTCCCATATTCCTCTTCTGAGTCTTTCTCTAAAGTCCTATATTCATTCTCTGGGTTCCCATATTCATTTTTCAGGCTCCCATATTGGTCTTCTAGGGTTTCATATTCGTCTTCTTGGATTCCATATTTATATTCTTCTAGGGTTTCATATTCATATTCGTCCTCTCGAGTCTTGTATTCGTCTTCTAGGGTCTCATATTCCTCTTTTGAGTCTTCCGTTCGAGTCCTATATTCCTCTTCTAGGGCCTCTGTAGTCACAGAAAACCAATCTAGACCCTATTTCAGCACCCTGCCCGAGGGGGAAATCATCACCGGTGGCCATCTTCATCATCCCGGCGGCCACCATGATGAGGAGGGAGTAGTCCACCCTCGAGGCTGAGGGTTTGTACCAGTAGCTATGTGTTTAATATCTCTCTCTCCCTCTGTCTCTCTCGTGTTCTTGACTCTATTTTGTTGTGATCAATTGAGTTTTCCCTTTGAGATTTCGTTCTTATCAGATTGAATACTTTTATGGATTTGAAGGCACTTGATCTATGTCTTGCTATCAATACCCGTGGTGGCAATGGGGTATCATTTTGACTCACTTGATATATGTTTTGGCACTCAACTCACAGATTCTTGATGTGACATTGGGGTAATCTATGCATAGGGGTTGATGCAAGTTTTCATCCTTGTTTCTTCGGTAGAAATCTTGGGGCACTCTTTGAGGTTCTTTGTGTTGGATTGAGTATTATAAATCTGAAATTGTTTGATGCATATCATATAATCAACTCACGGATACACGTGGTGACATTGGAGTATCTAGGTGACATTAGAGTTGGTTGATGTGTATCATATGGTGTTATTTTAGTACGAACTCTTGGATAGATTGATTCGAGAGGATAACATGGTGTTATTTTAGTACGAAATCTTAGATAGATCGATTAGAAAGGATAACTTTAAGGAGGTTTCAAACCCTACAAACAATTTATTCTTATATTCTCCGCTAGATAAGAACTTTGTAGTGATTCTTCGTCGCACCTTGAGGGGTGGTTATATGATCCAATTATATTAGCATCATTGAGATATTGCACTAGCGAAAGTATGGACCATAGGCCATGTTTTCAAGCATTGCAATACCGTTTTTGCTCACTTTTTTTACTAGCTACCTTGCTGTTTTTATTGTTACTATTGCCAAAATCAATATCTACTATCATTACCACACTTGTATCACCATCTCTTCACCGAACTAGTGCACCTATATAATTTACCATTGTACTAGCAAAAGAGCACGTGCGTTGCAATGGGAGAGAAAACATAACTCATGCTCTTAACTCAACAACCATCACTCAAGACCACAATAGGTCCATCTCCTTTATTTTTGCGAGGCATCATATTTGTGTTGCCGCTTATCCTCCTTCTCACCCTCACCGGCGATGGCCTCGGTGTTCACACAAAACAACAAAAAACATGTGTTGAATATGGTTAATCCTAAGGCGTTTCTCTCTACCTCTCTCCTCCCTCTCCCTCTCTCTCTCGCTCACTTTCTCTTACTCTCGCGATGAGAAATCTGTTGTTTTCCCCTGCCACATTTTTCAGAAGTATACACGTGTAGTTATCGATATTTTCTTTTCCGTATATGGTTATAGTGAGGTGTTTATTTGCAATCCGGATCACCGCCGGTATGAAAAAAAAACAAATATTTTATTATAAATTATAAGTTTACTTCCATAACAATATTTTAAAAATATTTAACAGGTAAAATTAACATCATATTTAGATTCCACACATTTTTCTAATAAAAATTTCATATATAATATGTTAAAATCGAAGTTAAGGTTTAAAAGATACAGATAATTTAGAAAATCATTTGGTTTGACTCAAATATATTCCAAAATAATATTTAAAAATACTTAACAGGTAAAAATAATCTCATATTCATATTCTACATATTTTTCTAATCAAATTTCATATATAACATGTTCAAATCGGAGTTACGGTTTAAAAGATATGGATGATTTTAAAAAGCATTTGTTTGACTTAAATATGATCCATGAATGAATTACCTAAAACATCAGGGGGGGTTTCGAAAAATGTAAAATAATGGTTCGGGTGTGACTTAAATCCGGACGGCGGGTTGATTTCAACAAAAGACAGGGACTTTTGTGTAAAATACAAAAATAACGATTCATTTTAACTTCAAACAGGACTGCAGGTTGAATTCTCTAAAATAGACGCACTTTTCTAAAAAATGCGATGACAGACAAAAGAAACCCAATTTGCTTTATTATTAGTTAGGTAAAGATTAGGTTCCGCGAACTCCACTCTTCGATGAAAAAGAGCCGTCTATGTCTGCCTGGACAAGAAAGCACTCGAGATCACGGCCGGCATCTCTGGAAGACTAGACCCACATGTGTTTTTCAGAGGCTGAAAGCATTTCACTTTACGTCGCAGCCAGCCGCTTCGTGTGGTGTACTTGCACCGATCGAGTCGATCTCTCCACCGAGAGTAGAGATGGAGTAAAGTCTGATTTTAACCTTGAGGTCGTAGAGCTCGTCTGAAACAAACTCTCACCTTCAAATCCCTAAAGTATGTATCCTGTCCTCTCTAATCCCGCTCTAAATGAACCTTCGCGCCGTTTTAGGAGGGGATTTGGTGACGTGGCACAAAGAGTCCGGGATTTTTGACTTTGACCAAATTAAATATTGCCATGTCTGTGTACACATATGTGGGTCCTTTCTTGTCAGTGCGTTGGAGAAAGAAATACTAGAGGTTTCAGGCAATAAATAAAAGTTGCCGGCGAGGGTTCGAGCAGCAAACCGAGCTGACCGCCGGACCATCCTGCTCTATTTGTGGGAAGATATGTTTGTATTCCATATTATGCAATAGCATGCCCATGGCGATGCTGGTCCTTATCCAGCCGCTCTAGATCGCCATGCAGTCGTTGGTGACGACGTAGGAGCCCTCGATGCGCTTGTTCCTCCCCTACGCCTACGCAGTCGCATGCGCACCTGCACTGCATGCTCCGACGAGTGCGATGAAACTGCTCCCACGCGAAGCTGGCTCCAGTTGCTTTCGTATCCAGTCGGAATCAATCAGCACTATATGTTTGAAGCTAGCTTTGAAGCTAGCTTGTACAGTTGTATGTATGTCTTGTTCTTTTCTTTGGATGGGTACTTGCATCTCGGTGGACTGCATCGATTCAGCATGGTGCGTACGTGTATGCATCGATCCAGCAGCAGCGACGAGCATTTCGTCGAACAGCTTGGCTGTAGCAGCGGAGTTCGAGGATGCATATGCAGTCGCCGGCGCCGGCCGCGAGCGGGTCCCACAAACATATGTTGTATAACTCAATACATCCTGGCCTTTTCTGAGCCACGTAGGAATCCCTTGTTTGGATACAGCTTAAACGTCAAAAATGATCAGGATAAGTAAGATCAGTGTACAGAGTTCAGGGATTTAGACATCGGGGTTCATTTACGTCAAGCCCTATAATCTTAGGGTTTAATAGCAAAAGAGCCCGCGCGTTGCAACGGGAGAGAAAACATAACACACGCTCTTAACTCAACAACCATCACTCCAGACCACAATAGGTCCATCTCCTTTATTTTTGCGAGGCATCATATTTGTGTTGCCGCTTATCCTCCTCACCCCCGCCGGCGATGGCCTCGGTGTTCACACAAAATAATAAAAAAACGTGTGTTGAATATGGTTAATCCTAAGGCGTCTCTCTCTCCCTCTCTCTCCTCCCTCTCCCTCTCTCTCACTCACTCTCGCGATGAGAAATTTGTTGTTTTCCCCTGCGACATTTTTCATAGGTATGCATGTGTAGTTATCAATGTTTTCTTTTTCCCTATATGGTTATAGTGGGGTGTTTATTTGCAATCCGGATCACCGCCGGTATGAAAAAAACGGATCTTGCGCTATAAATTATAAGTTTGCTTCCATAACAATATTTTAAAAATATTTAACAGGTAAAATTAACATCATATTTAGATTCCACACATTTTTCTAATAAAATTGCATATATAATATGTTAAAATCGAAGTTACGGTTTAAAAGATACAGATAATTTAGAAAATCATTTGGTTTGAGTCAAATATATTCCAAAATAATATTTAAAAATACTTAACAGGTAAAAATAATCTCATATTCATATTATACATATTTTTCTAATCAAATTTCATATATAACATGTTCAAATCGGAGTTACAGTTTAAAAGCTATGGATGATTTTAAAAAACATTTGTTTGAGTTAAATATGATCCTCGGATGAATTACCTAAAAATCAGGGGGGTTTGAAAAATGTAAAATAACGGTTCGGGTGTGACTTAAATCTGGATGGCGGCTTGATTTCAAGAAAAGATAGGGACTTTTGTGTAAAATGCAAAAATAACGATTCATTTTAACTTGAAACAAGACTGCGGGTTGAATTCTTTGAAATAGAGGGACTTTTCTGAAAAATGCCATGACGGACGAAAGAAACCCAATTTGTTTTAGTATTAGGTAAATATTTGGTGTGTTGGGGACACAAGAGACTTATTATTATTTGGTTGTAGGTTTGTTTGAGAGCCATCTTCATCCTATACGCCTCCCACAGATTGATAAACCTTAGGTCATCCACTTGAGGGAAAATTGCTACTGTCCTACAAAACTCTATGGTTGGACACCCAACACGAGTCTAAAAGAATAAAGTTGCATAGTAGACATCAAGCTCTTTTCTGGCGCCATTGCCGGGAGGTGAGTGCTTGAAGGTATATCTTTAGATCTTGCAATTGAATCTTTTAGTTTCTTGCTTTATGACTAGTTTGGTTCATAAAAGAAAACTACATAAAAATGGAATTGAGGTGGCCTCGTATTAGTCATATTTCTAATGTATTTTGTGAAAATTATGGAAAGGAAAATTGTGCTCAATTGATAGAAGAACAATTAAATAAAATGTTTGGCATAAAATCTATGAATGATGAGCATGATCGCAATGTTGCTAGTATGAATTATTTGAATATCCATTATGCTAATGATATGGAAAGCTACAAGCTTGGGGATGCTATGTTTGATGAAGATGATATTTTTACTCCCCCAAGTCTTGAGGAGAAAATTTATTATGAAGATAGCATGCCTCCTATTTATGATGATTATAATGATGAAAGTGGATTTGGAGAGGTCATGAATTTATTTAATGATGATTACACTATTTGGAAGAGGTTTCAATTGACAATAATAAAAAGGTTCCTATCTATGATGATTATTGTGATGACATGTATGCTATAAAGAATAATGATAACCATGGAATTTGTCATCATCATTTTTATGCTCAATTTGGTTATGTCCATCAAGTATCTCATGATAGTTATTTTGTTGAGTTTGCTCCCACTACTATTTATGAGAATAAATTTGCTTATGTGGAGAGTAATAAAATTTATATGCTTGCGGATCATGAAAAGAATGCTTTATGTGATAGCTATATTGTTGAATTCATTCATGATGCTACTAAAAATTATTATGAGAGAGGAATATATTATTCTACATATCTCAATAATATCAAGTTTCCTCTCTTTAAGTTGAAAATTTTGAAGTTGCACTTGTTTCTCCTTCCTATGCTAGTTGATTCTTGCTCCCATAAATTGTTTGCTCACAAAATCCCTATCTTGGAAATATGCCCTAGAGGCAATAATAAAATGGTTATTATTATATTTCCTTGTTCATGATAATTGTCTATTGTTCATGCTATAATTGTGTTATCCGGAAATCATAATACATGTGTGAATACATAGACCACAACATGTCCCTAGTGAGCCTCTAGTTGACTATCTCGTTGATCTATAGATGGTTACGGTTTCCTGACCATGGACATTGGATGTCATTGATAACGGGATCACATCATTAGGAGAATGATGTGATGGACAAGACCCAATCCTAAGCATAGCGCAAGATCATGTAGTTAGTGTGCTAAAGCTTTTCTAATGTCAAGTATCTTTTCCTTAGACCATGAGATTGTGCAACTCCCGGATACTGTAGGAATACTTTGGGTGTGGAAACGTCACAACGTAACTGGGTGACTATAAAGGTGCACTACGGGTATCTCTGAAAGTGTCTGTTGGGTTGGCACAAATCAAGACTGGGATTTTTCACTCCGTGTGACAGAGAGGTATCTCTGGGCCCACTCGGTAAGACATCATCGTAATGAGCTCAATGTGACTAAGGGTTATGTTGAGGATATAACCACTAAGGGTAAACCGCCCAGGAGGGGCCGGTTCACCTTCAGTTATACTGAAGCCCAAGGAAACCCGGAAGATGGCGCTTTATGGATGAAGCTTAGAGGCCCAGAGCCCACAGGCGGTTTAGGGCCCATGATAGTAAACCACCATGATTGTATAAACTTGCATTGTAAGATAAGAAAGAAGAGACCGAGGCGGACACTTGTATGAGCCAGCCTCAGGACTCTGTCGACCGGCCGGGATCCTCCTGAATATATAAAGGGGTGACCTGGCGGCGGTTCAGGGACAAAAAAAACAACAACTCGAAGCCAGACGAAGCGGATTCGCTCCCTGGTCTTCGAAACCCCAGCAATACCAATCACAACTAGACGTAGGCTTTTACCTTCATCGAAGGGGCCGAACTAGTATAAACTCTCGTGTCCCTTTGTCCGGTTTAACCCCTTCAAGCTAACCCGTAGTGATGGCTCCACGACTAAGTCCTTCCATGAGGACATCTGCCGTGACAATTCCACGACAGTTGGCGCCCACCGTGGGGCAGTCGCACGATGGTTTCGAGTTCTTGAAGGGCAACTTCGATGGACTGAGGGGATACGCTGTGGGCCGGATGACGAAGAGTCGCCGTGGCAAGCTCTACATCGACAACGCAGGATGGGGTCCCGAGGCTAATTCAATCGAATACGGGTACCGGGTCCCCTTTGGTGGGATTCACGTCTTCATCGGCAAGATCGGCGAACCGGCCCCCGAGCCGGACACCTGCACCGACATCATCGAGACGGCTCGGCATGCAAGTTCTTCACCGGTTCAGCCTGAGGCCAGGCATGTTTTCATGGGTGTCGTCCACGGTTCAGGTTATGAGGAGGAACCAATCTCCGATGGAGAAATCGTAGTCCATAGTGATGACGAGTCTTACGGAGAAACCGAATCGCTTTACCAGTTGTACGATGGTCGGATTGAGGAAGGATCTGAGGGCAACAATATTCCGGATTCCCTCGGTCTGCCAAACCGGGCCGCTGTCTTCATGGCTGGCACACGATCGGTGCCTCATTCATCTTCCGCCGCAGCGGTACTCTTCGGTTCAACGACGGCCACGCCAGCAGGTGCAGGAAGCTCGGCGCCGCCTTCGGCCCAAGTCTTGTCTGATTTGTTCGACGCTCTAGCAACACTGATGTCCATGGAGGTAGATGCAGCAGCCAGGGATCAACACGATGCGGAGATTCTAAAAGTGAAAGATCAGATAGCCCAGGCTAAAGCGGACCTGGCAGCAGAGAACGCCAGGATGGCCACAAAGCGGGCCGAGTTGGAAGCACAGGCTTACTGGATTAGACTAGATCAGAATGCTTCAGAAGAGGTCATGAGAAGAAGGTACCAATCACGTCTCCCGTCGGTTTATGAGCCGCAAAATCTTTTCAACACGCCAGGTGCAGGAGCTGGTAACCAACCCGCGCCAAACCGGGCGGGGGCACCGGAAGTAGGAGCGCCGGTTCAGCCACGCGCAACAAACCTGCCTCGCCAGAACAACGTTGTATTATCAATGGCGCCTGGGCATTATTCCAACCCGTTGGATAATATTGTGGCCGCCGCTTCACGCCTGGCGGCTCTCCCAACCGACGGCGAATCACCAGTTGCAGTGGAAGCGCGTCGGGCCAGGGATCTCCTTTAGACAGCACTGAATCAACAGCAAGCGTATTCACACAGCCGTGAGAGGATTCATTCCACTCCATGTCCAAGCCGGAGTTATAGCAGACACGTGGAGGATGAACCGGCCATATCCAGTAGCGCACGCCACCAAAATTCGCCGCGGGAGAACAACCCGGCCGGGGGAGGTGCTAATGCGCAAGATGTTGTGGACCACGGCCGCGCACGACGGGGGGCCGAGTTGACAGCTCGACACGAAGCACGACATCATACTCCGGTTCACCCCACTGCCTCCATGGAGCCAGGGGTAATGTTCAGTTCCCTAGGAGTACCATGTTTAACTCCGGCACTGCGTATTGTGCGATTGCCCAAGGATTTCAAGGGACCTCGTAAGGTACCAAATTACACCGCCGAGTTGCAGCCAGAGGCGTGGGTGGAGAGCTATGAGATGGCAATGGAGATGTTAGATGTGGATGAGGCGGTTTGTGCTAAATATTTCACCATGATGCTGGAAGGAACAACTCGCACTTGGTTGAAGAGCTTGCCAACCAACTCTATCGACTCATGGGCCGAATTAAAGCGCCGGTTTATCTAGAACTTCAAGGATACGTGCAAGCAGCCGATGTCAATTGTGGATCTGGCCGCTTGTGTCCAAGAGGAAGGGGAGTCCACGACCCATTGGGTTAAACGAGTCTCGACGATTTTGCATTCGTCAGATTGTATCAATGCAGATACCACGGCATTAACGTTGGAGGGCAATTACCGTTTTAAGCCGTTGAAACAGAAGTTGGGAAGGCTCAAACGTCATTGCAACGACATGTCAACACTCATGGCCGCTTTAGTTAAGTATGCCGATTCAGATAATACCAAGGATCCGGATTCAGAGGAGGACAAACCAGAGAAGGGAAAGAAGAACGGCGGTGCAAAAGGGCAGCACCACGGGGGCCATGGGAATAACAGTAAGCGTAAAGCGGATAATTCAGATTTGGTGGCTAACACAAATATGCAGCATCGTAAAGGTAAACCGCCCCAGCGCGGCATGAATCTGGAGCGTTTGTTAAACCAGCCCTGCCCGAAGCATGGAACCAAGGAGGCCCCTGCCACACATCTTTGGAAGGATTGTCACATAATGAGGGAGTTCAAAAATTCTGATTTATACCGGTATGATCAGGATCCACCCGGCGGTTCAGGCCCAGGTTTCCATGGGGGCAGCGGTTCAAGCTCTGGATTTCAGAACAACCAGGGCCATCAGAACAACCATGGTAATAACCAGTAGAATAACTAAGGGAATCAGCAACAGTCAGGTTACCAGAGTCACCCCAAGCAGTTGAACAGCGGACAGTATCATGTGTTCACTACCATCTTGTGCAAGCGGGATCAGAAACTTCACAAGAGGGCAGTCAATACTGTTGAACTGGCTGTACCACATTATCTACGATGGTCGGAGCAGCCTACTGTGTGGAGCAGGGAGGATCACCCACCCCGGGTTGACAATCCGGGCCAACTAGCCTTGGTGGTAGCACCTCAGGTGGGAGGCTATAAGTTTACCAAGGTTCTCATGGATGGAGGGAGCAGTATCAACATCCTGTACTATGAGACTTTCCGTCGCATGGGTTTGACGGATAAAAATCTTAAACTGTCAAACACTATCTTTCATGGTGTGGTACCAGGTAAGTCGGCCTACCCTGTGGGAAAGATTGCTTTGGAAGTTGTGTTTGGAGAGGAGTTTGATTCCAGGTCTGAGACTTTGACCTTTGAAGTGGTGAAAATCCAGTGTCCATATCACGCGCTATTTGGACGGCGGGCTTACGCGAAATTCATGGCGAGGCCCTGTTATGTCTATCTACAGCTCAAGATGCCAGGTCATAAGGGGACAATCACAGTACATGGGAGTCGAAAGATTGCCTTGGATTGCGAGGAAGGTGAAGCGGCCTATGCTGAATCAGTTTATGCAACAGAGGAGCTCAAATTCTATAAAGACAATGTTGATCCGGCGGACATGACCCCCCTGAAGAAGCCTACGATGGAGCATGACCTGGCCCTCACGTTCAAACTGGCTAATGAGACTAAACTCGTTGACTTCATCCCTGGTGATTCATCCAAGCAGTTTAGTATCAGTACAAATCTAGATCCGAAATAGGAAAGCGCGCTCATCGAGTTCATCCGTGAGAACCGGGACATCTTCGCATGGAAACCTTCTGACATGCCAGGTGTACCGAGGGAACTCGCTGAGCACACCCTAAATATTGATCCTAAGTTTAAGCCGGTCAAGCAGTACCTTCGCTGCTTTAACGAAGAAAGACGCAAGGCCATCGGCGAAGAGGTAGCCCGGCTACTGGCGGCTGGGTTTATTGTTGAAGTGTTTCATCCCGAATGGTTGGCTAATCCGGTGCTTGTTCTTAAGAAAAATGGCACTTGGCGTATGTGTGTAGACTACACTGATTTGAATAAAGCTTGCCCGACAGATCCTTTTGCTCTCCCGCGTATTGATCAGATCATTGATGCAACGGCGGGTTGTGAGCGCCTGAGTTTTCTGGATGCTTATTCAGGTTATCATCAGATTAAGATGGCAGTTAAGGACCAGGAGAAGACAGCCTTCATCACTCCCTTTGGAGCCTTCTGCTATGTTTCTATGCCCTTTGGGCTCAAGAGTGCCCAAGCAACCTACCAGCGTTGTGTGCAAAATTGTCTTCACAAGCAGATCGGGCGTAATGTTCATGCCTATGTGGATGACATTGTGGTGAAATCCAGAAAGCAGGAAACCCTGATAAATGATCTCAAAGAGACGTTTGACAATCTTCGGGTTTACAAAATGATACTCAACCCGGACAAATGTGTTTTTGGTGTTCCAGCAGGCAAACTCTTGGGTTTTCTTGTGTCTAACAGAGGTATTGAGGCAAATCCGAAAAGATCAAAGCAATCACATCCTTGGCTAAACCGGCATGTATCAATGATGTTCAGCATCTGGCGGGCCGGATTGCAGCCCTCAGCCGATTTATCAACCGTTTGGGAGAGAAGGCGATTCCCTTGTATCAGATGTTGAAGAAAACAGATAAATTCGTTTGGAGTGACGCCGCTGATACGGCATTCAAAGAGTTGAAGTGGCAGCTAGCTGAACTGCCAGTCCTCGCTGCTCCAATTGATAATGAACCTCTACTGTTGTACGTGGCTGCCAATGCCCGAGCGGTTAGTGTGGCGATTGTGGTTGAGCGTAAGGAGTCTGGGAAAGAATATCCGGTTCAACGACCCGTTTATTATATCAGTGAAGTACTGATCGAATCAAAGCAAAGATATCCGCATTGGCAGAAGCTAGTGTATGGAGTTTTCATGGCAAGTAGGAAACTCAAGCAATATTTTCAAGGCCATCCTATTACAGTGGTTAGTTCTGCTCCCTTGGGTGATATAATCCAGAATAGAGAGGCAACTGGCCGGGTTGCGAAGTGGGCGATCGAGCTCGGTCCCGAACAGCCCGAACAGCCATCAAATCTCAGGCGCTTGTGGACTTCATCAATGATTGGACCAAGTTACAGGCACCAGAAGACAAACCGGATAATACATACTGGACCATTCACATTGATGGATCCAGGCAGCTGGAAGGCTCGGGGGCTGGAGTTGTCCTCACTTCCCCTCGAGGAGATAAGATTTGTTATGTTCTCCGCTTAATGTTTCCTTGTACTAACAATGCAGCGGAGTACGAGGCCTTGCTCCACGTTCTTCGTGTAGCTAAGGAAATGAACTTAAGCCGGGTTCGATGCTTTGGAGATTCTGATCTGGTGGCTCAGCAAGTTTCTGGTACTTGGGATTCTAAAGACCCGCTCATGGCGGCTTAGAGGCGCGAGGTGGATATTGTAGCAGGTCACTTTAAGGGTTATCAGGTGGAGCACATCGACCGGCGCAAGAATGAAGCAGCAGATGCTCTAAGCCGACTGGGATCTCAGCATAAACCGGTACCACCTAATACCTTTCTAGATATCTTGCATAACCCGTCTGTCAAGTTGCCTACAGAGGAGGATTTAGCTGTTCCTGATCCGGAGGCCCAGTTGGTAGCCGTTTTACATGCCACTCTGGATTGTACGGTTCCATATTTGGCGTATCTGAACCGGGGCGAATTACCAGAAGACGAACTTTTCGCCAGGCAGATAGTCTGGCGGTCCAAGTCTATGGTTGTTCACAATGGCGAGTTGCACCGTTCTAGTGTTTCAGGCGTATTCCAACGTTGTGTTTCTCCTGAAGAAGGACAAGAGATTCTATGGGAAATCCATGAAGGGGATTGCGTTCACCATGCCAGTTCAAAGTCCTTGGTTGCTAAGGCTTTCCGACACGGGTTCTACTGGTTGACAGCTCATTCTGATGCGGAAGACTTGGTAAAGCGGTGTGACGCTTGTCAGAAATTTTCACGTCATGCTCATGTTCCTGCTCAGGAGTTACGCATGATCCCCATCACTTGGCCGTTTGCTACTTGGGGGCTTGATATGGTTGGACCCTTTAAGCGTTCTAAGGACAAGAAGACCCATCTGTTGGTGGCGGTTGACAAGTTCACCAAATGGGTTGAAGCGGAGCCCGTCAGTAAATGTGATGCAGCCACGGCGGTTCAATTTCTCAAAAAGATTATTTTCCATTTCGGTTTCCCACATAGCATCATCACAGATAATGGTATGAACCTTTCTAAAGGTGAGATGGAGGAGTTCTGCCAACGAGAGCACATTCGGCTTGATGTAGCGTCCGTGGCTCACCCCAGTCCAATGGTCAAGCTGAGAGGGCGAATCAAGAAATCCTGAAGGGTATCAAGCCTTGGCTCATGCTCCCTTTGAAGTGGACGCCGGGTTGTTGGGTGGAGGAATTACCATCTATGTTATGGAGCATAAATACCACCCCAAACTGATCTACGGGATATACACCCTTTTTCCTGGTTTATGGGGCTGAGGCTGTCCTCCCAAGTGATATTCGTCATGACTCGCCCCGGGTCGTGAATTATGTTGAAGAGGATAACAAGCAAGCATGCCAAGAGGCGCTGGACCTGTTAGATGAGAAGCGAGACATGGCTTTGGCTCGGTCGGCGGTTTATCAGCAAGACCTGCGGCGTTATCACAGCCGCCGGGTTAAGACAAGAACCTTTCAAGAAGGTGATTTGGTACTTCGGCTCATTCAAGACCAGACTGATATGCATAAGTTATCCCCACCTTGGGAAGGGCCTTTTGTGGTCAGCAAAAATCTGCACAACGGATCATACTACCTCATTGACGTTCGAGAAGATTCACGTAGCTTTGAGGAGGAGACCCGGCGGCCATGGAACATAGCTCTCCTACGGCCTTATTACACTTGAAGCCACAGGCTTTTCATATGTACATATTTCAACAATGTATATATTATGATTAATATAATAAACCGGCATCCTTGCTATCAAGCAGGGCCTCCGCCGTTTTTTTCCTTCAAATATCTGTTAACATGGGGGCCAGGATCTTCAACAAATATCCGTTTTTCATGGTCGTGCCAGGATCTTCCTGTTCAAACATAGGTGTATTCACCAAAGAGAACATAGCGTTACTACCCTCCTGATGCAGCTATCACGCCACAACAAAGCTTGGGAGCTTCACACCCAAGGGGCCAAAGAGAGTCTTGTTGCTACGCACAACTCAAACATAGGCACCCATTGAGCACAGCTCACAAAGTTACTTGGCGGCTCTTTGCGTCAAATACCAAAGAGTTTGAAAGGACCCTTGTAGTTGGGTATCGACCCATGGCTTGGAAGCCTGGTGTATTCACCTAAAACCCCAGGTTAACCTGCCTTCATCAAGTAAGCCACTCCTATCCAGGTAATCCTGGCACGACCCGTCGAATGTTTGACAGTTACTCTCATTGCGACCCTGAACTTGTCAAAGTTAAAACGATGATTGGTTAGTTGGAGGGCCATATTAAAAGGCTTTGCCAAAATGGTTTAACTCAGTGGCCTGGCAGCCCATGAAAAGCCTCGATTTGGGCCTGGCAGCCCTCGAAAAGCCTCAACTGCAGTTTTTTGTTTGCTTTTTTCTGCCAAGTTTTTGTTTTTCGTGAGGTCTACGTTAAACCGGAGTTTCTTAACCCGACATGGCTTATGGATCTTCTATTAAAGTATACAATTAAAGGTAATCCGGCATCCCTCAAAACCGGTCTGGCTTTGACACTTTGTCTCCAGCAATCGGCTGATGTTCATCACAACCCAGTTTTATATCATATATGCCAACATGGCATGGTGGAAGTTGGGTTTTCACCTTTTCTTCAAATCACAATTGGTAAACCAACAGCAATGTTTTATATCACAGGTATGATTTATTATTGCTGCAACCGTAGTTGCTTACCAAGTTGTGTTGGGTATTTTGACCCGTCCGGTGGTAAACCGCCTGGACAGATTTTCCTTATGCAGGCACAGGGATTGCATAATATTGTAAAAATACATAAGCCAGTACTAAAATTCTCATGATAAATCAACGCAAAGTGTATTCCGCTGCACGAGGGCAACGGATCAAAGTATTTCCACTAGCTTATTACAAGGCGCTTGAAGGCCCAAAATATGGTATTTCCAGCAGAACAAGGTTTCTGGAGCATCACTCTAATTGCCGGATCAAGTCTCATTACCATGTTGATGCAAAGTTGATGGGTCATCTGGCATCGGTTCAGCCTCTTCTTCCCCACCTAGCGGCTGGAAGTTTGTGGTGGTCCAGTCAATCCGGGTTAAGGCCTGAAAGATAGCTTCTTCACTGATAAGTTCTGACGGATTCCTGGAATAAGATTTTGCACCTCCGGAATGACAGGGTTAGCCCGTTTGTTGTTGGCATCATAATAAGACCGGTGAACCATCAAGTTAGCATCTTCTGCCAGCTGACTCGCCAGAGGACGCATTTCCCTTGTCACTCTTTTAAGGGCTGCATCATCAAAATCTGCCCCGTTTTCTTGTGTGCTTGGAAAGCCTTTGGCAAGGTCAACCAGATCCAAGTCAGCTATCCATGCTTTGGCTCGGGTAAGTGCCAACAAAGCGCCGGCCCTGGCAGCAGATCGCTTCACCTCTTCTAGCTGTGCTGGTACCATGGATAGCCTTGTCAGAGTATCCTTGATCAGTGTTGGGGTCGGATTGTCATAGGAGGCTGCACAGATAACCCACTGAGCACCAGTGTAAAGTTGTTCCAGAAGAGTATATGCTGCTTTCAGCTTCATCCGTACATCTGAGCCCAAATGAGTAATGCGGCTCCCTTCAACGGTTTCAGAATTTCATATTTCAACCGGCACCTTACAACATGGGTATTTCAAATACTTTGTTAGGAGTACTTACCAAATACTGCGGAGGTCATGGCGTTCACTTGGCACTTTAACCCAGAAAGCTCTTCTGCCACCGGTTTAAGTGCAGATTCGGCGTCTTCAACCCGTTTCAGCAATGTCCCCTTTTCAGTGTCCTAGTTGGCACGTTCCGTCTTGAATTCTTCTTTCAGTCGTTCTATGGAAGTTAAAGCGGCTCGAAGTTCATCTTTAGCTTTGGAAGATTCTTCTTGCTGAGATTTGATAATTTCTTGAAGATCAGCAATCTCCGTCTGTTGATGGTTTATGTCAGCCTGCCAAAATCAAGAGGAGCATTTCAATATTTTATCAAAAGTCCCAAGCATACAACTGGTTCTACACTTGGCACTTGGGGGCTAATGCGGATTAATTCTTTCTTACTGCTTATTCAAAGTCCCAAGGATTCATACAAGTTTCAATCCTGGCACTGGGGGGCTAATGCGGATTAATTCTTTCTTACTGCTTATTCAGTCCCAAGGATTCATACAAGTTTCAATCCTGGCACTTGGGGGCTAATGTGTGTTTGTTCAAAAAACTTAAAAGTCAACAATGTGCAGCCTGGAAATTCAAAGTCCCGGTTTGTTTTTACAAATTAAACCGACCCTTGGGGGCTACAAGATACAAGGCAGTGAAAATACAAAGATAAGGAGGAAAATGTTTACCTCATAACGTTCCTTCATCAGATTTACCAAGTCAGCCTCATTATCTCGACTTGTATAGAGCCGTTTCAAGAAACCGGAATGAAGATCCTGGGCAGAAAGATTAGCATATTTTGACATATCAGTTTCCATCTTCCTCTTGCCCATTGAAATAAACTCATCCTTAGCGGTATGTTTTGCCAAGAAAATTGGATCACCCGGAGCGGTATAAGCAGTTCCAGTAACAATAACGTCATCGTCTTTGGCTGGGCTTGGCAGATCAGCACTTGACTTCAGTGGATCAGCAGCCGGACTTGCAGGCATAGCATGTGGACTTGAGGTATCCTCATGTATGGCCGGATCAGCTTCCGGCGGATTAGCATTGATAGTTGGCTCTGGCAGGGTAAAATCATCCATGAGATTATCGAGATTTTTATCAAGATCCTCAGGAGCTTTCTCCGGCTCAACTTCACAGGTAGGGGCGTTGGTCTTGGCCTTCTTACTCAAATGAGCTTGAGCACTAATATTAAAACATACATTAGCATGGTCAACTGAGTTATGAAAGAGAAGGGAAGACTACACACTTACCCAGGGACGGTTTTCAGTGGAGGCAGCTGAGTTGTTGATGAACCGCCAGATGAATTAGAAGATGCCTGATAATTTGAATCAGATGAATTGAGAGGGCATCGGAAGAAACCTTTCAAAAGATAACGTTTTTCAGAAGAACAAGCAACCTCTGGATGACGTTTCCGGTTTGGGGTATGAGGTAAACCGGAAGAAGTGACCTGTTGACCACTGTGCCGGGTTGTGCGACACCCTTCGGTTTGCTGTGTCTTCAAAGAAAGTTTTTGATCCAAATGAGCAACAGGGTGAGAGCATTTCACTTTTTGAACTACACAGCGAAATCGTTGAACCGGCACAAGTTCTGAGTCAGAAGAAAAACAAATTACCTCAACATGATCTGCATGGCCGGTCTCCGCATCATCCTGGAAATAATCATTGTCAGTAAAATATATGGATAGAAGTCAAGGGAGTCAAACTTTACCTCTTCAGCCGAGTCATCGACATCTTCTGGTGGTTCTGAAGACTCAGCAGTTTTCTTTTTGGCAGCTTTCTTGATGACCTTGGTCTTACTACGAGGAGCCTTAGCTACTTTGTCTTGAGTTTTCTTTTTCCAAAAAGAGCTACTGGCCTATGGGATTGCACAAAGGTATTATTATAGCAGTGTCAAAGCGGAGAAGGATAAGGAAAAGTACAAGGTTAAAATATTTACCCCTGGCGGTTTGTTGGAGGCGTAAAAAGGACGCAGACCAATTTGAGTACATACGGCGAGCGGTTCGTCGAGTATTTTCTTTACACTTTCACTGACTTCATCGTCCGTTAGTTCTATTGAATTAAACCGTTGAGGATCATTGGTGTTGCCAGTGTATTCGAACATCAATCCGGGCCGGAGGCTTAAAGGAAGAATGCACCATGAAATCCAGCAACGGACGAGATCAACACCAGTTAAACCGTTGGCAAGAAGAGCCCGAAGTTTGGCGAGTTGAGGTGCATAGGCTTGTCGATCTTTGGCAGGCAATCTCTAAGGTAAAGGGTGATTATTGCTGAGCCAGTGTGGATGGTAGCCCGGCAAGGGATTCTCTTCAGCAGGGGCAGTATTCTGACAATAGAACCAGGTTTGCTTCCAGTCTTTTGGATGGCTGTGAAGTTTGGCGTGAGGAAAATCAACTTCTTTCCTCTTTTGGATTGACACACCGCCAAGATCAGTATTAGGTCCATCAGAAAATTTTGTCCGGCGGTTTAAGTGAAAGAGATCTAGAAAGAGGTCAACAGTTGGTTCTTCTTGCAGATAAACCTCGCAAAATACTTGGAAATTGCATATGTTGGACACAGAATTTGGTCCAATATCTTGAGGATGAAGTTGGAGC
This sequence comes from Triticum dicoccoides, assembly GCF_002162155.2. Taxonomy (NCBI): domain Eukaryota; kingdom Viridiplantae; phylum Streptophyta; class Magnoliopsida; order Poales; family Poaceae; genus Triticum; species Triticum dicoccoides. Next base: position 485,195,454 of record NC_041392.1, on the reverse strand, counting down.
CTGGCAAGAACATCCCGAAATTTTTTTGATCCGGGAGGACTGAAACCTCGAGCTAAATGTTGCAAGAATACAATCACTTCTCCATCTTGAGGTTCAGGGGGGCACTCAGGGCCAGGAACTCGCCAACGGAGGACATTTTTTGAAGCCAAAGCGCCGGTGGTGATATATTCATTGATTTGCGTTTCTGTGATCCGAGCCGGAACCCAGTTGCAAGCAGCAAATTGTTTCGTCATCTTACAAAGTCTGTAAAAGGAAAATGGACGGTTTACGATTGGCGGTTCGTATGTGTTTGTCAAAATGTTAAACCGGCAATTCAAGGTATACGTATGAAGTGAATCGTGCACGGCTGTTCAAAGTCTAGATGGCGGTTTAAGAGAGGGCTAATGACATACGACGGATTATCAACACTAAAGGATAAACCGCCTTTTGGAGGCAGAACCCCAAGCTGGAAATTTGATAAGTGTGGAATAAACAGGTTTCACAAGTTGCAATTATTATTTTGGATCAAACGATCGCTCTGAAAGGAAAAAATTCTAGACCTAAAACAGTGCAGAGAAGTTCATACACTCAAAGAGGGCTTCCAAACAATGCAAATGATATCTATTTTTATGCAAGATAAGCGCAAACAATTGCTGCAGCAGTTCTACGTTGTTTTTACAATCTAAACAGGGTATTGGAGGTGAAAACTAACAAGGGTTTGCATCGGGCGGCGATGACCGCCAACGAACTCAACAAAAAGTTCCAATGCAGATCTGAGAAGGGGAAGGAGAAGAACTCACGGATGTGGACGAGCTGCGGAGGTTCCCCGTTGATTTCTGGTCAGAGTCAGGTCGATGTGGCGGCCTGAGTCGGTGCGGACTGGAGGATCAACGACGGCGGCGGCGGCGATGCTTGAGGTCTTCGGGTCGCGAGGAGGAAGACGATGCGGTTTGGAAAGGGAGAAAATGGAAGGCGCCCCGGTTTTATTTATAAGGAAGTGGGATAAAACAGCAGGCGCGAAAATCGAGGAATTGGAGGCGGCAAAAGAGGATGCAGCTGTTGCCTCGATCTTTGGGAATTAATTAAAGAGAAGGAATCTTTATAAAACTTTTTTATACAGGAATGACGTCACAATGATTTACTACAGTAACAGAAGATGACGTCATGGCGATTCATCAAAGTTCACAGGGAGAAGACAATATGGCGGTTTACGAGAATTGCCGGAAGTTCAAGGATTGAAGACTGACATGAACAGGTTCAAATCAATCTAGGGCCTAATGTTGAGGATATAACCACTGAGGGTAAACCGCCCAGGAGGGGCCGGTTCACCTTTAGTTATACTGAAGCCCAAGGAAACCCGGAAGATGGCGCTTTACGGATGAAGCTTAGAGGCCCATAGCCCACAGGCGGTTTAGGGCCCATGATAGTAAACCACCATGATTGTATAAACTTGCATTGTAAGATAAGAAAGAAGAGACCGAGGCGGACACTTGTATGAGCCAGCCTCGGGACTCTGTAGACCGACCGAGATCCTCCTGAATATATAAAGGGGTGACCCGGCGGCGGTTCAGGGACAGAAAAAACAACAACTCGAAGCCAGACAAAGCGGATTCGCTCCCTGGTCTTTGAAACCCCAGCAATACCAATCACAACTAGATGTAGGCTTTTAACTTCATTGAAGGGGCCGAACTAGTATAAACTCTCGTGTCCCTTTGTCCGGTTTAACCCCTTCAAGCTAACCCGTAGTGATGGCTCCATGACTAAGTCCTTCCATGAGGACATCTGTCGTGACAATTCCACGATAGGTTGGTCACGGGATGATGTGTTACGTAACGAGTAAAGTGACTTGCCGGTAACGGGATTGAACGAGGTATTGGGATACCGACGATCGAATCTCGGGCAAGTAACGTATCGACTGACAAAGGGAATTGTATACGGGATTGCTTGAATCCTCGACATCGTGGTTCATCTGATGAGGTCATCGTGGAACATGTGGGAGCCAACATGGGTATCCAGATCCCGCTGTTGGTTATTGGCCGGAGAGTTGTCTCGGTCATGTCTGCATGGTTCCCGAACCCGTAGGTTCTACACACTTAAGGTTCGATGACGCTAGGGTTATTAGGAAGATTTGTATGTGATTACCGAATGTTGTTCGGAGTCCCGGATGAGATCCCGGACGTCACGAGGAGTTCCGGAATAGTCCGGAGGTGAAGATTTATATATGGGAAGTCATCATACGGTCACCGGAAATATTCGGGGGTATACCGGTATTGTACCAGGACCACCGGAGGGGTTCCGGGGGTCCACCGGGAGGGTCCACCTGCCCCGGAGGACCTTATGGGCTGTAGGTGGAAGGAAATCAGCCCCTAGTGGGCTGGGAGCCATTTCCCCTAGGGCCCATGCGCCTAGGGTTTGGGGGGAACCCTAAAGGGGGGCGCCCCCTTGCTTGGGGGGCAAGCCCCCTCCCCCTTGGCCACCCCCCTCTAGATCTCATCTAGAGGGGCCGACCCCCTTCCCCCTTCTCCCTATAAATAGAGGGGCGAGGGGAGGGCTGCAGCACCACATCCAAGGCGCAGCCCCTCCCCTCCCCAACACCTCTCCTCCTCCGCGTGAGCTTGGCGAAGCCCTGCCGGGAGAACTGCCACTCCATCACCACCATGCCGTCGTGCTGCTGTTGGAGCCTTCTTCCTCAACCTCTCCCTCCTACTTGCTGGATCAAGGCGCGGGAGATGTCACCAGGCTGCACGTGTGTTGAACGCGGAGGCGCCGTTGTTCGGTGCTTAGATCGGATTCGGGCGGGATCTGAATTGCTACGTGTACGACTCCTCCAACCGCGTTCTTGCAACGCTTCCGACTCGCGATCTTCAAGGGTATGAAGATGCACTCCCTTCTCTCTCGTTGCTAGTTACTCCATAGATTGATCTCGGTGATGCGTAGAATTTTTTTAATTTCTGCAACGATCACCAACACCCTATGCATAGGAAGTATGTTAGGCTTAAATGTGCTTGCTATGATTCATTATGCTCTCTTGCATGTTTCAATTCATAACATTTATGTGAGCATCATTGAAATCATCATGCCTAGCTAAAAAGGCTTTAAAGAAAAGCGCTTGTTGGGAGACAACCCAATATTTATACCTATTATTTATTTGTGTTCACATGATTTAGCTACTATACTAATCATGTTTTATAGATTTTATTTCAATAAAGTACCAAGTAAAGCCTTTGGGATAGTGTGGATGATAGTTGATTTGATTATGTGCATTAACAGAAACTTTTGCGCCCAGTAACAGAATTGATCTCTCTGCTCGTACGCGATAAATTCTTGATTTTTTAAAAAAATTATTGAGATGCAAATTTCCCATGTTGTCCTAAGTTTTCAGCATTTTTGGAGTTACAGAAGTATGGTCAAAGTTCAGATCATTACAGATTGTTCTATTTTTGATGGATTTTGTTTTCAATGCATAGTTTGATTGTTTTAGTGTTTCCATAGCTTATATTAAGTGATATAAATGGTGGAAATGATATGGTACAGTAGGCATTGTGTGAGAACAATTATGAATCATGTCTTTGACAGTACCAAAGTGAATGATTTGTCTTTATCATACTAACCTATCTCACGAAGTTCCGTTAAGTTTTGTGTGATTGAAGTTTTCAAGTTTTGGGTGAGATATCGATATGAGGAGAATAAGGAGTGGCAAGACCCTAATCTTGGGGATTCCCAAGGCACCCCAAGGTAATATCCAAGGAAGACCCAAGCAACTAAGCTTGGGATGCCCCGGAAGGCATCCCCTCTTTCGTCTTCAACATTATCGGTAACCTCACTTGGAGCTATATTTTTATTCGTCACATGATATGAGTTTTGCTTGGAGCATCATTTTATTTTATTTTATTAGGATTTGCTTGCTCCAATTTATAATAATGTTTAACATCTTTTATTTCAATAAAAATGTCAGGGATAGCCTTTACCATGCTTATTTTGCAAGTCTACAAGTTGCTGTTTGAAAACATAAAGTTTTCTATCATTGTCTGAATTGTTATGGAAAGTCATAATGTGATAAAATCTTGAATGTTTTCCAAAGTAAGCAACAAAAAATTTCTACAGTGTGGTAATTTTTGGAGTTAGGGAAGTATGAGTATTATTGCACTCTTTACAGGCTGTCCTGTTTAGATAGATTGTTGTTATGTTTGCATATGTTTGCTTGTTTAATGATTCTATTTGAGGATGGAAATATTAAATATGTAGAGGAATTTAGTATGCAATGTTAAATAATAATTTAGTTATTTGCTACAGTAGAGAATGATAAGGTTATGCATTGATTTATACTAACTTATCTCACGAGTTCTTGTCAAGTTTTGTGTGGATGAGGTTTTTAAGATTTAGGGAAACCGAGATATATAAGGAATTAAGGAGACACAAAAGCTCAAGCTTGGGTATGCCCAAGGAATCCCAAGATAATATTTCAAGAAGTCTCAAGCATCTACGCTTGGGGACTATACTCTCTTGATCTTCACTTACTCTTGTGCTTCACTTACATCCTATGAGTAAATTGTTGAATGAATCAAATACCATGCAGTTGAAATTATATGTTCATATCATGCCTAGTAGTAGCTTCACATCGGGTTTATAAAGTGAAATCTTTTGAAGCTTGACAATCACAATATTGGTCATACAAGCAATTCATGAATGATTAGTATAAGGAAGAGAACTTCCACATACAAATATATTATCTTGGACATCTTCTATGATTGTGAATACCCATTAATTATTTTCAAACTTGAGAAAATTAGTTGAAGTTGGTCAAGGAAGACAACATAATGAGTTATGGTTGTGTATATTTGCATATAAGTTATATTGTTATGGATCCTCCAACATGTGGTGTTTGCCTAGTATCTTTTGCTAGCCAAAAACTCCTACTAAGTAGAGATACTACTTGTGCATCCAAAAACTCTTAAACCAGTTTCTTGCCATGAGTGTCCACCATACCTACCTATGGATTGAATAAGATCCTTCAAGTAAGTTTTCATCGGTGCATAAAGTAATAAAATTGCTCCTAAATATGTTTGATCTTTTATTGTAAGGGCAAATAAGCGTTGTACAAACTTGTGATGGCAAAGTAATAAAAGTGATGGACTGCATAATAAAGGTTGCTATCATAAGGGGCAATATAATGTGACGTTCCTTTGCACTAAGATCTTGGGCGTCCAAAAATTAAAAGCGCATGACAACCTCTGCTTCCCTCTGCGAAGGGCCTATCTTTTACTTTTCAGTATTTACTTTTATGCAAGAGTAAATAGTATGCATTCTCATTTCAACCTCAATTATTCTTTAGTTGGCAAGCATCATGTGGTGGGGAAAGATCTAGGCACATATGACCAGTCAAATGTATTTGATTATGAATTATTATTGTTACAATTGTCTCTATGATAAATGAGTTGGGTGGCGGAACATTAAGCCCCTATCTTTTTCTGTGTTCGATGGATGCCATTTGTTCTAAGAATATGCTTTGAGTACTAGCAATCATAGAAGACTATATGACAATTGAGTACTCTTACTTAGACTTTGTTGAATAAGTTGAATTGCAATCGCTTGGTGACCGAGAACATAGGTTGTTAAGTTTCAAGCGATTTCATTGTTTGAACCATAACATGTGAATTGGTTGCTACTTTAACATGAGAAGTTTTATGAGAAAGAGTTGTTGTTATGATGCTAGGAAAAGTGATTGAAATTATCATTGATCAAACATATTCACTATGCTAGCATTCACACTTCATAAATTATGTCTTTTATCATTTACCTACTCGAGAACGAGTAGGAATTAAGCTTGGGGACGCTGATACATCTCCAACGTATCTATAATTTATGAAGTATTCACACCATGTTTACAACAATTTTATATGGTTTCGGTATGATTTGCATGGAACTAACCCAGGCTGACGCTATTTTCAGCAGAACTACCGTGGTGTTGTTTTTTGTGCAGAAATGAAGGTTCTCCAAATGAGACGAAACTTTTTGATGATTTTTTTGGAACAAAAGAGGCACTAGAAACTTCATGGGGGCAGAAGGTGAAGGAGGTGAGCACAACCCACCACGGCGTGCGTGGTGCCTTACCCGTGTGGTGGTGTCTTGTGGGCCCCTCGAAGCCCATCTTCGGGTGAAACCAACACCAAAAAATCCCATAAAATGCAGAAACCCCCAGAAATAACCCTAGATCAGAAGTTCCATCGCCGCAAGCCTCGATAGCCATGAAAAACCAATCTAGACCCTGTTCTGGCACCCTACCGGAGGGGGAAATTATCACCGGTGGCCATCTTCATCATCCCGTCGGCCACCATGATGAGGAGGGAGTAGTCCACCCTCGGGGCTGAGGGTTTGTACTAGTAGCTATGTGTTTAATCTCTCTCTCGTGTTCTTGAGTTGGCACGATCTTGATGTATCGCGAACTTTGTTAATATAGTTGCATCATATGGTGTTTCTCTCTCTATTTTGTTGTGATGAATTGAGTTTTCCCTTTGAGATTTCGTTCTTATCAGATTGAATACTTTTATGGATTTGAGAGCACTTGATGTATGTCTTGCTATGAATACTCGTCGTGACAATGGGGTGTCATATTGATTCACTTGATATATGTTTTGGCACTCAACTCGCGGATTCCTGAGGTGACATTGGGGTAATCTATGCATAGGGGTTCATGCACGTTTTCATCCTTGTTTCTCCGGTAGAAATCTTGGGGCACTCTTTGAGATTTTTTGTGTTGGATTAAGTATTATGAATCTGAAATTGTTTGATGCATATCGCATAATCAACTCACGGATACTCGTGGTGACATTGGAGTATCTAGGTGACATTAGAGTTGGTTGATGTGTATCATGGTGTTATTTTAGTACGAACTCTTGGGCAGATCGATCTGAAAGGATAACCTGGTGTTATTTTAGTACGAACTCTTAGATAGATCGATCGAAAAGGATAACTTTAAGGTGGTTTCGTACCCTACAAATAATTTCTTCTTATGTTCTCTGCTAGATAAGAACTTTGGAGTGATTCTACATCGCACGTTGAGGGATGGTTATATGATCCAATTATATTAGCATTGTTGAGATATTGCACTAGCAAAGTACGGACCATAGGCCTTGTTTTCAAGCATTTCAATACCATTTGTGCTCACATTTGTTACTTGCTACCTTGCTGTTTTTTATTATTACTACTTCCTCCGTCCCAAAATTCTTGTCTTAGATTTGTCTAGATATGGATGTATCTAACACTAAAACGTAACTAGATACAACCGTATGTAGACAAATCTAAGACAAGAATTTTGGGATGGAGGGAGTATTACCAAAATAAATATATATTATCATTACCACACTTGTATCACCATCTCTTCGCTGAACTAGTGCACCCAACGTATCTATAATTTTTGATTGCTCCATGCTATATTATCTACTGTTTTGGACATTATTGGGCTTTATTATCCACTTTTATATTATTTTTGGGACTAACCTATTAACCCACTAGTAGAAAACAGGGCTTTGGTCCAGGCCGGGTCAGGGCATTGGTCCCGGTTCGTGAGCCCAGGGGGCCGGCCGGGCCACGTGGACCATTGGTCCCGGTTCATCTGGACCTTTTGGTCCCGGTTGGTGGGACGAACCGGGACCAATGGGCCTCGCTCCTGGCCCACCACCATTGGTCCCGGTTGGTGGCTTGAACCGGGACCAAAGGCTCCCCTTTAGTCCCGGCTCATGCCACCAACCGGGACCAATGAGGTGCCTATATATACCCCCTCGCGCAAGAGCAGAGCACAGTGCTCTGTTTTTTCTGGCCGAGGGGGAGAGGGCTTTGTGGTGCTCTAGCTCACCTCCTATGCACATGAGGTGTTCGATGGAATGCCCGAGCCACACTACTTAAGCTTTCTCCTCTCGAAGCTCGACCTCCAAGCTCCATTTTCCTCGAGATTTGTCTAGATTTAGCGGTCCGTCACGCCCCGTCCCCGTCTTCACCGTCGTCGATCACCCGCGCCGATCTCATCACCGACACCACCGTGGTGAGCCTCTTGTTCTTATCTTCTTTCTGAAAGGAAAAATATTCTTACTTGTATGTTTAGATAGATACTTGTATCATTTTCTGACATTTATTATTGCATCTTATATAGTGCGATGGTTTTGGTATCCGCCCCCGTCGGCCCTCGTCCTGTCTATGATTCGGATGTGGTATGCATATTATCTTTATAACTATTGGTTCATTTATTGTTTATGAAAATTATGCCGACCAACGTGACATAGATTTTTATTTATCTAGGATGTATGTGAATCGGAAATGCCAACCGACCCTATTGTCGAGAGGTTAAATTTAGTTGAAGAAGAAAACAATTTGTTGAAGGAAAAAATAAAAAAAATTGAGGAGGAGAAGATGATATTGGAGTTGCATGTTCTGGATGTCGTCGATGATCACGAGATCAAGATGGATGCAATGCGCTTGAAGATTAGAAAGATTAGAAAATATGCCATTCATACCGAGGCTTGGTATCATTATGCCGTTGGATCAATTGTTACCTTGGTTGCGATTATGATCACATTTGTTTTCGCATTGAAATGTTTTACATAGTTTCAATGTATGGTTTAATTAATTAGATGCTCTGGAGAGCTATGTGTTGTTAGATGAGAACTATGTATGCACTTTGGTTTTAATGTGATGATGAACTTCTATTAATTTGGACACTTAATTATATATAATGCACGCAGATGAACCGGCAATGGATGTACAGTGATAGACACACCCGCGAGTACATTAAGGGCGTGCATGAGTTTCTCTATGCGGCTGAGGCAAACAAGCAGAATGGTTTTATGTGTTGTCCATGCACTGAATGTGGGAATACGAGGTCTTACTCTAACAGGAAAATCCTTCACTCCCACCTGCTTTACAAGGGTTTCATGCCACACTATAATGTTTGGACGAGGCACGGAGAAATAGGGGTTATGATGGAAGACGGCAAAGAAGAAGAGTACGATGACAACTATGTGCCCCCTGAATACGGTGATGCTGCAACGGGGGGAGCTGGTGAAGATCAAGAGGAACCAGACGATGTGCCCAATGATGCTGCCACGGGTGAAGCTGCTGAAGATCAAGAGGAACCAGACGATGTGCCCGATGATGATGATCTCCGCCGGGTCATTGTCGATGCAAGGACGCAATGCATTAGTCAAAAGGAGAAGCTGAAGTTCGATCACATGTTAGAGGATCACAAAAAAGGGTTATACCCCAATTGCGAAGATGGCAAGACAAAGCTCGGTACCGTACTGGAATTGCTGCAGTGGAAGGCAGAGAATGTTGTGGCTGACAAAGGATTTGAGAAGCTACTGAAAATATTGAAGAAGAAGCTTCCAAAGGATAACGAATTGCCTGACAGTACATACGCAGCAAAGAAGGTCGTATGCCCTCTAGGATTGGAGGTGGAGAAGATACATGCATGCCCTAATGACTGCATCCTCTACCGCGGTGCATACAAGGATCTGAACGCATGCCCGGTATGCGGTGCATTGCGGTATAAGATCAGACGAGATGACCCTGGTGATGTTGACGGCGAGCCCCCCAGGAAGAGGGTTCCTGCGAAGGTGATGTGGTATGCTCCTATAATACCACGGTTGAAACGTCTGTTCAGAAACGAAGAGCATGCCAAGTTGATGCAATGGCACAGTGAGAACCGAAAGAAAGATGGGAAGTTGAGAGCACCCCCTGACGGGTCGCAGTGGAGAAAAATCGAGAGAAAGTACTGGGATGAGTTTGCAAAGGACCCAAGGAATGTATGGTTTGCTTTAAGCGCGGATGGCATTAATCCTTTCGGGGAGCAGAGCAGCAATCACAGCACCTGGCCCGTGACTCTATGTATGTATAACCTTCCTCCTTGGATGTGCATGAAGCGGAAGTTCATTATGATGCCAGTTCTCATCCAAGGCCCTAAGCAACCCGGCAACGAAATTGATGTGTACCTAAGGCCATTAGTTGAAGAACTTTTACAGCTCTGGAATGGAAACGGTGTACGTACGTGGGATGAGCACAGATAGGAGGAATTTAACCTTAAGGCATTGCTGTTTGTGACCATCAACGATTGGCCCGCTCTCAGTAACCTTTCAGGACAGACAAACAAAGGATACCATGCATGCACGCACTATTTAGATGACACTGAAAGTATATACCTGGACAAATGCAGGAAGAATGTGTACCTGGGCCATCGTCGATTTCTTCCGACCAACCATCAATGTCGAAATAAAGGCAAGCATTTCAAAGGCGAGGCAGATCACCGGAAGAAGCCCGCCATGCGCACCGGTGATCACGTGCTTGCTATGGTCAATGATTTACACTACGTAATCTTTGGAAAGGGTCCAAGTGGACTAGCTGTTCCAAATGACGCTGAGGGACATGCACCCATGTGGAAGAAGAAATCTATATTTTGGGACCTACCCTACTGGAAAGACCTAGAGGTCCGCTCCTCAATCGACGTGATGCACGTGACGAAGAACCTTTGCATGAACCTGCTAGGCTTGTTGGGCGTGTATGGGAAGACAAAAGATACACCTGAGGCACGGGAGGACCTGCAACGTTTGCACGAAAAAGACGGTATGCCTCCGAAGCAGTATAAAGGTCCTGCCAGCTACGCTCTTACGAAAGAAGAGAAAGAAATCTTCTTTGAATGCCTGCTCAGTATGAAGGTCACGACTGGCTTCTCGTCGAATATAAAGGGAATAATAAATATGCCAGAGAAGAAGTTTCAGAACCTAAAGTCTCATGACTACCATGTGATTATGACGCAACTGCTTCCGGTTGCATTGAGGGGGCTTCTACCGGAAAACGTCTGATTAGCCATTGTGAAGCTATGTGCATTCCTCAATGGAATCTCTCAGAAGGTGATCGATCCAGAAATCGTACCAAGGCTAAGGAGTGATGTGGCGCAAAGTCTTGTCAGTTTCGAGCTGGTGTTCCCACCATCCTTCTTCAATATCATGACGCACGTCCTAGTTCATCTAGTCGACTAGATTGTCATCCTGGGGCCCGTATTTCTACACAATATGTTCCCCTTTGAGAGGTTCATGGGAGTCCTAAAGAAATATGTCCGTAACTGCGCTAGGCCAGAAGGAAGCATCTCCATGGGCCATCAAACAGAGGATGTTATCGGGTTTTGTGTTGACTTCATTCCCGGCCTTAACAAGATAGGTCTCCCTAAATTGCGGTATGAGGGGAGACTGACTGGAAAAAGGCACTCTTGGAAGAGACTCAATAATATACAGGGACGGATATTCTTGGTCTCAAGCACACTACACAGTTCTACAGAACTCTACCTTGGTGACCCCGTATGTCGATGAACACAAGAACAGTCTGCGCTCCAAACACCCGGAGCAGTGCGACGACTGGATTACATGTTAATACATCAGGACTTTCAGAAGTTGGTTGGAAACACGTCTCAGAGGTGACAACACTGTTTGTGATGAGTTGTACTTGTTGTCCAGGGGACCATCTTTGACTGTATTGACTTACAAAGGATACGAGATAAATGGGAATACATTTTACACGATCACCCAAGATCAAAAGAGCACCAACCAAAACAGCGGTGTCCGCTTTGATGCAGCAACCGAGAGCGGAAAGGATACATACTATGGTTACATAGTGGACATATGGGAACTTGACTACGGACCTGATTTTAAGGTCCCTTTGTTTAAGTGCAAATGGGTCAATCTGTTAGGCGGCGGGGTACAGGTAGACCCACAGTACGGAATGACAACAGTGGATCTGAAAAATCTTGGGTACACTGACGAACCGTTCGTCCTAGCCAATGATGTGGCACAGGTTATCTATGTGAAGGACATGTCTACCAAACCGAGAAAAAGAAAAGATAAGGAAGCAAATACATCATACGATGAGCCAAAGAGTTCTCATCCTAGGAGTGGACGGCAAGATAGACATGTCTGAAGATTATGAAAAGTTTCATGAAATTCCTCCCTTCAATGTCAAGGCTGACCCAAGCATCCTGATAAACAATGAAGATTATCCATGGTTACGGCGCAATAAGCAAATGACACAAGCGAAGAAAAAGTGAAGACTTTCTCCCGCAACTATTATGATGATACCATGCCAAATTTGTAACAGACGAATATGCTACCATTGTCCGTTTTGTACATGCACATGCTATGTGGGTGAAATTATGATACCATCCCAACTTTCAACTTTTTTAGAGTTCATTTGAAATGCTTTCATGTCTTATGGTTCATGGTTTTATGTGTTGAGGCAAATGGATCAATATGTCAGGAGGCGGGGTACAGGTAGACCCACTGTACGGTATGACAACAGTGGATCTAAACAATCTTGGGTACACAGACGAACCATTCGTCCTAGCCAATGATGTGGCGCAGTTATTGTCCGAAACTTTGATACTTCGAAAGTGATTGTCCATTTTGTACACGAAGTGCATCAAGTTTTTGTCGTAACCCTCTCTACTTTTTGGAACATGCTATGTGGGTGAAATGATGATACCATGCCAACTTTCAACCTTTTCAGAGTTCATTTTTAAATGCTTTCCAATTTCAGAGTCATTTAGCTCAAAGAATGAATTAATAGCAAACAAAATGAACTACAAAACTTTTATGAAAATAAAAACAATCAATTAAAATATTATGTTATGATCAACTAAAATAAAACTATAATATTCTTCAATAGCAAAAAGAATATAATTTTTGTGACCTAAAATCAAACTATAAGTATTTAATTGTAAGTATAAATAAAAAATAATTAGCAAAAAAGAAAAAAAAATCTATTTTTATAGTAAAGTTATTCATAAACTAGTGATTCACATAAATTTTAAAAAATACAAATTTAAACTATTCAAAATTTTAAAACTAATGGCACTAACAGAAAGTTTATAATTTTTGTGACCTAAAATCAAAAAGAAATCACTAAAAAACTATAAGTATTTAGTTGTAAGTATAAATAAAAAATGAATAGAAAAAAAATTCTATTTTTATAGTAAAGTTATTCATAAACTAGTGATTCACACAAATTTTTAAAAATTCAAATTTAAACTATTCAAAATTTAAAACTAATGGCACTAACAGAAAGTTTATAATTTTTGTGACCTAAAAGCAAAAAGAAATCACTAAAAAACTGTAAGTATTTAGTTTTAAGTAGAAATAAAAAAATAAAAAACCAAAAATGTAGAAATAAAAAAGAAAAAACCAAAAAAATTCCACCTACTAGGCCTCCACGGCCTGAATACGACTAGAAACCCTACATGGGCCAGGATTCAGGCCCGCAGAAGGCCCAATAGGCCCACATGCAGTAGCAAGTTTAGGCCCGAAAGCCTGCATCAGAGAGGAGCTCGAATGGGGAGGCACACCAGCGCTTATAAACAAGTGCCGGCGCCCTTCAGCTAGCGATGTGGGACTAAACTTTTGGGCGCGGGGCAGCAAAGGCCATTGGTCCCGGTTGGTGGCACCAACCGGGACTAAAGGGGGCATTGGACACGGTTCGTGGCACCAACCGTGA
>NC_041392.1:485179580-485181185 GCF_002162155.2 Triticum dicoccoides | reverse complement strand
GCCGCCCCTTCCCCAACCCCGTCGCCGTCGCCCCGACCACACGCCGCCACCTTCGGTCCGGCCGCCGGCGCCCTTTATCACTGATTTTAGGTTCATGATATGATGATGTTGATGATATGATGATGTTTTTTTTTCTGTTGATGATATGATGATGTTTTTTTTCTGTTGATGATATGATGATGTTTTTTTTTCTGTTGATGATATGATGATGTTTTTTTTCATATATGCATTTTTTCATATATGTATTAATTTTTTAAGTTGTTAGTAGATATCGATTTTAGGTTAGTGCATTTTATCACTGATTTTAGGTTAGTTGATCGATTTAGTGCATTTTATGTTTGTTGCATTTTAGGTTAGTGCATTTTATGTTAGTGGAGAGGAAAAGTAAAATAAGGAAAAGGAAAATAAGTAGAGAAAGAAGGAGAAGAAGAAGGAGAAGACGAGGAGAGGAAGAAGAGGAAGAAGAAGAAAAAAAGAGGAGAAGAAGAAGGAATAGAGGAGCTTCTTCTCCTTTTTTTCTCCTCTTTTTTTTCTTCTTCTTCTTAATTTTTATCGGGAACGAGGGTGTCGAGGATCGCCGAGGGGTCGAGGGTCGGGAACTAGGGTAGAGGGTAAAGGGTCGTTAATGGGTCAAGGGTCGAGGGTTCGAGGGTTCTATAGGGTCGAGGGTCGAGGGTTCCAGCAGGGTCGTCTAGGGGTCGAGGGTTCCAGGGTCGTCGAGGGTTCGAGGGGTCGAGGATCGCCGAGGGGTCGAGAGAGGTTTCCTAGTGTCAAAGTATTGAAGAAATCCATGCGAGAGGCGGGGAAGAAGGGGAAGAAGAGGGAGAAGAAGAGGAGAGGAAGAAGAGGATAAAAAAAGATCCCCTCTATTCTTTCTTCTCTTCTTTTTTCTTCTTCTTCCTCTTATTTTTTTATCGGGAACGAGGGTCATTGAGGGGTCGGGGGGACGGGACGGCGAACATTCATGAGAGAGGCGGGGAAGAGGGAGAAGAAGAGGAGAGGAAGAAGAGGAAAAAAAGAAGAGGAAGCAGAAGAATAAAAAGAGGAGAAGAAAGAATAGAGGAGAAGAAGTTCTTCTCCTCTATTCTTTCTTCTCTTTCTTTTTTCTTCTTCTTTTTTTTATCGGGAACGAGGGCATGTCGAGAGTGTCGTCGAGCGGTTGAGGGTCGGGAAACTAGGGCTTACCCGAAGAAGGAGAAGAAGAGAAGAGGAAGAAGAGGAGAAAAAAAAGAAAAGGAAAAAAAGAGGAAGAAGAAGAAAAAAAATAGGAGAAGAAGAAGGAATAGAGGAGAAGACTTTGTCAGTTCTTCTTCTCCTCTAGCTATTCCTTTCTTCTTCTCCTCTTTCTTCTTCTTCTTCTTCTTCTTCTTCTTCTTCTTCTTCTTCTTCTTCTTCTTCTTCTTCTTCTTCTTCTTCTTCTTCTTCTTCTTCTTCTTCTTCTTCTTCTTCTTCTTCTTCTTCTTCTTCTTCTTCTTCTTCTTCTTCTTCTTCTTCTTCTTCTTCTTCTTCTTCTTCTTCTTCTTCTTCTTCTTCTTCTTCTTCTTCTTCTTCTTCTTCTTCTTCTTCTTCTTCTTCTTCTTCTTCTTCTTCTTCTTCTTCTTCTTC
>NC_041392.1:485175704-485179553 GCF_002162155.2 Triticum dicoccoides | reverse complement strand
ATTCCTTTCTTCTTCTCCTCTTTCTTCTTCTTCTTCTTCTTCTTCTTCTTCTTCTTCTTCTTCTTCTTCTTCTTCTTCTTCTTCTTCTTCTTCTTCTTCTTCTTCTTCTTCTTCTTCTTCTTCTTCTTCTTCTTCTTCTTCTTCTTCTTCTTCTTCTTCTTCTTCTTCTTCTTCTTCTTCTTCTTCTTCTTAATTTTTATCGGGGGTTCGAGGGTTCGAGGGGTCGAGGGTCGCCGAGGGGTCGAGAGAGGTTTCCTAGTGTCGAAGTATTGAAGAAATCCATGCCTTCATCATTAGCCGGAAGTAACCAGGGCATGTTGGTACGAAGTTCTGCAAAGTTGTTCTGGAATGGAGTCCCGGATAGAATAATCCGCCTTTTGGTACGAATTCAGCAAAGGCCTTCCAAATAGCGGTATTCGGAAGGCTCTTGCTGAACTTTGTACCAAAAAGCGAATTATCCTATCTGGGACTCCGTTCCAGAACAACTTTGAAGAGCTTCGTACCATCATGCACATGTTACTTTCTCCTAATGATGAAGACATGGTTTTGTTGAATCCTTTGACACTATGCAACCTCCCAACCCCTCGGCGATCCTCTCGAACATGAGAGGAAGAAGAGGGTTGTCTAGGGGTCGAGGGTTCCAGGGTCGTCGAGGGTTCGAGGGGTCGAGGATCGCCGAGGGGTCGAGAGAGGTTTCCTAGTGTCAAAGTATTGAAGAAATCCATGCCTTCATCATTAGCCGGAAGTAACCAGGGCATGTTGGTACGAAGTTCTGCAAAGTTGTTCTGGAATGGAGTCCCGGATAGAATAATCCGCCTTCCGGTACGAATTCAGCAAAGGCCTTCCAGGAATCCTGAGCACCCTGGACGGACACGAGGCACGCCAGGCTCCATTCCGTGGAAGGTTGGGTTTCCGAACGCAGGCGGTTACAAATCCCATGAGAGGAGGAAAAAAGTGCAGCAGACCCAAATGCAGGCGCTGCAAGCAAGGGTAGACGCGATAGAGGAACGAGAAGCAAATTGCAGCAAACGTACTGCCGAAGCCTCCCCCGAAGCTACCCCGCCATCTCAGCGCAGAAGCAGCGTGGCTTCCACCGAGCTGCTTCAGCCGGAGCATGCCTTGACGGCTCCTGCCAGCTATCCCGTGGATGCTATCACGGAGTCTCAAAATTGCCACCTTATGACGCAATGGATGAATTTGAAGGTCAAGGCGGCTGTTGGCTCTGTTTATCCTACTGAACCCGGCGCAACTTTTCACTGCCGGCCGATTCCAGAAGGATATGCTAGGGTGATGGTGGATGAAATAATGGAGGGATTTGAGGACCTCCAGCTTGACCACCCTACCGGTGAAGGGGAGACTCGGCTGGGGTCTGCTCTGAAGACTCCATGCCTATGGCGGAAGGAGCTCATCAACCTTCCGAACTGGACGCCTCCGCCTCCTCCTCCTCCTCCGGCGAGTCAGGGCACTCCGCCTCCTCCACCGCCTCCTCCTCCGGCGAGTGACGATCAGGGCCCTCAGCCGGCTCCTTCTCCGGCGCGTGGCGGCACTCTGCCTCCTTCTCCGCCTGCGCCGACGTGCCCGAGCAGCCAACCTCCTCCTTCTCCGCCTCGTCAGCAAGGGCGGAAGAGACCTGCCGCCGCTCCAGCTGCTCCGGCGCGTCATAGTCCTTCTCCTCCGCCTCGTAAGCAAGTAAACAAGACAACCGCTCCGTCTGCTCGGTCGGCGTCTAGCAGTACAACCAGAGGCGGGAGGACATACAGATTCGGTCCTTCTCTGAAGACTCCAGAGAAGTTACCATACGAGAGGACCCCGGAGGAGAACGCGAAGATCGCGCGAACCGAAGTGGATGACTGGTTTCAAGGGTTGAAAGCAAAGAGACATCCACCTCCGGAGGAGAAGGTAGATCCTGTGAAAGTGAAGCACACTCTGGCTGCCCTGGCAAAACCACCCAAGTCTCCGCCGAAAGGCAACTATGAGCGCATTATTGCAAAGACATGGGCCGAAGCGGAGCGGTCGGGAAGTACAGTCAGTGATCAAAGGCTGAAAGAACGACGAGCAGCTGGGAAACAAATTGCCCAGCTCGGCGAACAAGCGAAGCAATCGTGCCCCCACTCAAGGTGCCTAGCGACATCGTCGATCCGAGGATGGTGCCCGGTTATGGCAATGTTGACGATTACCTTCCCGACAATGTACATTATGATACCATGGAGGTGCAGATACACATATACGAGTACGGGAAGCCTCTCGTCAAAGATGAAAAATCTTTAACAACGATGATGCAAAGATTACATGATTGGTACTTGAAAATCTGCAGAGAGTCTGAGGGGAGGAGTACTTTGTATGCGAGAGTTAAATCGGAGCATGACCTTGTTGGAATTGAACTGTTGCCTATTCCATTTGAGGAGTTCTATCAGTTTTTCAATCAATTGGCCCTCGATAAAAGAACGATCACCTGCTACTGTCTGTAAGTACTATTACTTCTGTCATTAAGTCTCTCTATATAGCTCATCTCTTTCATTGCATGTATTTATAATTATCCTCACTATATTATGCAGAATTAAGATCGCCGAATTGAAGATAAGACAAATCGGTGATATTGGGTTCATTAACACATATCTCATAGATGCAACTCAGGTTAAATTTCATGCCGCAGATACCGAGGCCAACTTGCTATGATCATTCAAAAAAAATGAAAACAAAGATATAATACACTTTCCTTACAACTTTGAGTGAGTGTTACTGTCTTGTGCATATTCGGTTTCCCTTATATATTAGTCCAGGTTATAGTAATGTAATTGCTGAGTTATGCATGCGTGTGCAGTTTCCACTATATTCTCCTAGAGATTAGGCTTGAGCAGGGAGTAGTAACCGTCTTGGACTCTAAACGAAAAGATCCCCAGGAGTATGCGGACATGACTGAAATCCTCAAGAAGTAAGTTAAATCGATCATTATCCACCATATCAGCAACTTTGTTCATTTCCTGATATCAAGTAATTGTTTTCTTTGTCCGGCAGGGTTTGGAGAAAATTCACCAAAACAGTTCCGGGACTGCCGAAGGAGCTGGAATTTAGACACCCGAAAGTAAGTACTATAGTAGCATGTTCCGCGCATCTCCTAGTGATTCAAGCGCTATTTTCATCAATACCATTTAGCATTCTTGCTTATCAGTTTGATTGACCTCTATTTCTTGTAAAGTGGTTGTGGCAGGAACAAGGGAATGATTTCTGTGGATACTACATCTGCGAGTCCATCCGCCACACAACCTGTGAGCAGGGCGGGTACTCTGACAAACAATATGAAGTACGTAAATAACAACATTCACAATTTTATTTTATTACCATCATTTGTATTGAGTTTCATTCATTCATATATATATATATATGTATTGACCCCCTTCTTCAAATTAGATGTTTCGGAAGCAGGATGAACTCCTAGCACCAACTCGCATGCGAGCAATTCAAGAGGAATTGGCGGCATTCTTTCTTGACCAAGTGATCGCTGAAGACGGAGAATACTATGTGGACCATGAGTCCGTATGATTATATTTGTAAGAGATAATTATTGTATATATGTAGCCGGTAGTGTCGGATAGATATACGAGAACTTGTTGTTCGACCAATCTCTCGGAGAAGGAGAGGTGGTCGATATCACTTCTCTCTGTATGCATATATGTTCATGACGATCTTCTGTTTCCTTCGTTTGCTTACTAGCTAACTAGCGTGTCTAGTCCTCTCTATACGTATGTATAGTACGTAGCGTCGACCAAGCACGGACGTAAGAGAGGACACTTCTCTCTATTAATTATAGCTAGCTAACACAATATATGAAACACCTAAATTAACCCCCCA
>NC_041392.1:485166309-485175637 GCF_002162155.2 Triticum dicoccoides | reverse complement strand
ACAAAAACCCCAGCCACAGAAATGCTGGCGCGTGGATGCCTATTGGTCCCGGTTGGTGCCACCAACCAGGACCAAAGGGTCTCCTGACTGGGCTCTGCGCACTGCCCACGTGGAGGCCCATCAGTCCCGGTTCTGGATTGAACCGAGACTAAAGGGTCGAGGCATTAGTACCGACACTTTAGTCCCGGTTCAGGAACCGGGACTAAAGGCCCTTACGAACCGGGACTATAGGCCCTTTTTCTACCAGTGTCCGAAGGCCCAGCCCAGAATTGTTGTTTTTTGCCTGCTTTAGGGTTTCGAAGAAAAGGAATATCAAACGGAGTCCAAACGGAATGAAACCTTTGGGAACGTGATTTTCTCAATGAACAAGACCCAGGAGACTTGGACCCTACGTCAAGACACAAAAGAGGAGGCCACGAGGTAGGGGGCACGCCTACCCCCCCCCTCGAGGTGCGCCCTCCACCCTCGTGGGCCCCAGTTGCTCCATCGACGTACTCCTTCCTCCTATATATACCTACGTACCCCCAAACGATCAGATACGGAGCCAAAACCCTAATTCCACCGCTGTAACTTTCTGTATCCATGAGATCCCATCTTAGGGCCTGTTCCGGAGCTCCGCGGGAGGGGGCATCGATCATGGAGGGCTTCTACATCAACACCATAGCCCCTCTGACCTACGGGTCCATAGTTATTAGCTAGATGGCTTCTTCTCTATTTTTGGATCTCAATACAATGTTCTCCCCTTCTCTTGTGGAGAACTATTCGATGTAATCTTCTTTTTGCGATGTGTTTGTTGAGACTGATGAATTGTGGGTTTATGATCAAGTCCATCTATGAAAAATATTTGAATCTTCTCTGAATTCTTTTATGTATGATTGGTTATCTTTGCAAGTCTCTTCGAATTATTAGTTTGCTTTGGCCTACTAGATTGATCTTTCTTGCAATGGGAGAAGTGCTTAGCTTTGGGTTCAATCTTGCGGTGTCCTTTCCCAGTGACAGTAGGGGCAGCAAGGCACGTATTGTATTGTTGCCATCGAGGATAGCAAGATGGGGTTTTCATCATATTGCATGAGTTTATCCCTCTGCATCATGTCATCTTGCTTAAGGTGTTACTCTGTTTTTAACTTAATACTCTAGATGCATGCTGCATAGCGGTCGATGAGTGGAGTAATAGTAGTAGATGCAGGCAGGAGTCGGTCTACCTGTCTCGGACATGATGCCTATATACATGATCATGCCTAGATATTCTCATAACTATGCTCAATTCTGTCAATTGCTCAACAGTAATTCGTTCACCCACCGTAGAATACTTATGCTCTCGAGAGAAGCCACTAGTGAAACCTATGGCCCCCGGGTCTATCTTCATCATATTAATCTCCTACTACTTAGTTATTTCCTTTGCTTTTACTTTACTTTGCATCTTTATCACAAAAATACCAAAAATATTATCTTATCATATCTATCAGATCTCACTCTCGTAAGTGGCCGTGTAGGGATTGACAACCCCTTATCGCGTTGGTTGCGAGGATTTATTTGTTTTGTGTAGGTGCGAGGGACTGGCGCGTAGCCTCCTACTGGATTGATACCTTGGTTCTCAAAACTGAGGGAAATACTTACGCTACTTTTCTGCATCATCCCTTCCTCTTCGGGGAAAACCAACGCAGTGCTCAAGACGTAGCAAGAAGGATTTCTGGCGCCGTTGCCGGGGAGGTCTACGCAAAAGTCAACATACCAAGTACCCATCACATACCCTTATCTCCTGCATTACATTATTTTCCATTTCCCTCTCGTTTTCCTCTCCCCCACTTCACCCTTGCCGTTTTATTCGCCCTCTCTCTCTATCCTCCCTCTCTTTCTCTATTTGCCTCTTTTTGCCCGCTTGCTTTTTGTTTGATTGTGTGTTTGCTTGCTTGCTTGTCACGATGGCTCAAGATAACACTAAATTGTGTGACTTCACCAATACCAAAAACAATGATTTTATTAGCACTCCGACTGCTCCTCTTACCGATGCTGAATCTTGTGAAATTAATACTGCTTTGCTCAATCTTGTCATGAAACATCTGTTTACCGGCCTTCCTAGTGAAGATGCCGCAACCCATCTAACTAGCTTCGTTGATTTGTGTGATATGCAAAAGAAGAAGGATGTGGATAATGATATTGTTAAATTAAAGCTATTTCCTTTTTCGCTTAGAGATCGTGCTAAAGCTTGGTTTTTGTATTTGCCTAAAAATAGTATTGATTCATGGAACAAATGCAAAGATGCTTTTATCTCTAAGTATTTTCCTCCCGCTAAGATCATCTCTCTTAGAAATGATATTATGAATTTTAAGCAACTTGATCATGAACATGTTGCACAATCTTGGGAGAGAATGAAACTAATGATACACAATTGCCCTACTCATGGTTTAAATTTGTGGATGATTATACAAAAAATTTATGCCAGATTGAATTTTGCTTCTAGAAATCTTTTAGATTCGGCCGCGAGAGGCACTTTTATGGAAATCACTTTAGGAGAAGCTACTAAACTCCTAGATAATATTATGGTTAATTATTCTCAATGGCATACTGAAAGATCTACTAATAAAAAGGTGCATGCGATAGAAGAAATTAATGTTTTGAGTGGAAAGATGGATGAACTTATGAAATTATTTGCTAGTAAGAGTGTTTCTTCTGATCCTAATGATATGCCCTTGTCTACTTTGATTTAGAATAATAATGAATCTATGGATGTGAATTTTGTTGGTAGGAACAATTTTGGTAACAATGCATATAGAGGAAATTTCAATCCTAGGCCTTATCCTAGTAATCCCTCTAATAATTATGGTAATTCCTACAACAATTCTTATGGAAATTATAATAAGATGCCCTCTGATTTTGAATCTAATACTAAATAATTTATTACTTCGCAAAAGAATTTTAATGCTTTGATTGAAGAAAAATTGCTTAAGATTGATGAGTTGGCTAGGAACGTTGATAGAATTTCTCTTGATGTTGATTCTTTGAAACTTAGATCTATTCAAGCATGATATCAATGAGTCTCTCAAAGCCATGATAATTTCCATTGATGAGTGCAAAGAAAGAACCGCTAGGATGCGTGCTAAGAAAGATGCCTTTATAAGAGCGTGTTCTTCTAGTTCCTATGAAAATAAAGATGAAGATCTAAAAGTTATTGATGTGTCCCCTATTAAATCTTTGTTTTGCAATATGAATCTTGATAATGATGGGACTGAATATGATCCACCTTTACCTAGAAGGCGTTCCAAGAATTCGGAATTTTTTTTATCTTGATGCTAAAATTGATAAAAATGGTATGGACGAAATTAAAACCCTAGATGTTGCTAAACCCACTATTAAGGATTTCAAGGAATTTAACTATGAAAATTGCTCTTTGATTGATTGTATTTCCTTGTTACAATCCGTACTAAATTCTCCTCACGCTTATAGTCAAAATAAAGCGTTTACTAAACATATCGTTGATGCCTTGATGCAATCTTATGAAGAAAAACATGAATTGGAAGTTTCTATACCTAGAAAACTTTATGATGAGTGGGAACCAACTATTAAAATTAGAATTAAAGATCATGAATGCTATGCTTTATGTGATTTGGGTTCTAGTGTTTCCACGATTCCAAAGACTTTGTGTGATTTGTTAGGTTTCCGTGATTTTGATGATTGCTCTCTAAACTTGCACCTTGCGGATTCCACTATTAAGAAACCTATGAGAAGAATTAATGATGTTCTTATTGTTGCAAATAGGAATTATGTGCCCGTATATTTTATTGTTCTTGACATAGATTGCAATCCTTCATGTCCTATTATTCTTGGTAGACCTTTCCTTAGAACGATTGGTGCAATTATTGATATGAAGGAAGGAAATATTAGATTCCAATTTCCATTAAGGAAAGGCGTGGAACACTTTCCTAGAAATTAAATTAAATTACCTTATGAATCTATTATGAGAGCAACTTATGGATTGCCTACCAAAGATGGCAATACCTAGATTGATCCTTGCTTGTTATGCCTAGCTAGGGGCGTTAAACGATAGCGCTTGTTGGGAGGCAACCCAATTTTATTTTTATTCCTTGCTTTTTGCTCCTGTTTAGTAATAAATAATTTATCTAGCCTCTGTTTTGGTTGTGTTTTTTGTGTTTAATTAGTGTTTTTGCCAAGTAGAACCGTTGGGAAGAGTTGGGGAAAGTTTTGTTACACTTGCTGTAAAAAAAAGAAACTTTAGCGCTCACGAGAACTGCTGCCATTTTTATTTGGAAAGTGCTATTTAGTTAATTCTTTTTTAAGATTATTAAAAGATAAATTCCTCACGTCCAGAAAGTTATTTTAGAATTTTTGGGGTTCCAGATCTTGCTCTAGCTACAGATTACTACAGACTGTTCTGTTTTTGACAGATTCTGGTTTTCGTGTGTTGTTTGCCTATTTTGTTGAATCTATGGCTAGTAAAATTGTTTATAAACCATAGACAAGTTTGAATACAGTAGGTTGAACACCAATATAAATAAAGAATGAGTTCATTACAGTACCTTGAAGTGGTATTTTGTTTTCTTTCGCTAACGGAGCTCACGAGTTTTTCTACTTTGAGTTTTGTGTTGTGAAGTTTTCAAGTTTTGGGTAAAGATTTGATGGATTATGGAACAAGGAGTGGCAAGAGCCTAAGCTTGGAGATGCCCATGGCACCCCCAAGATAATCTAAGGACACCTAAAAGCCAAAGCTTGGGGATGCCCCGGAAGGCATCCCCTCTTTCGTCTACTTCTATCGGTAACTTTACTTGGAGCTATATTTTTATTCACCACATGATATGTGTTTTGATTGGAGCGTCTTGCATGATTTGAGTCTTTACTTTTTAGTTTACCACAATCATCCTTGCTGTACACACCTTTTGAGAGAGCCATACATGATTTGGAATTTGTTAGAATACTCTATGTGTTTCGCTTATATCTTTTGAGTTATATAGTTTTGCTCTAGTACTTCACTTATATATTTTAGAGCATGGTGGTGGATTTGTTTTATAGAAACTATTGATCTTTCATGCTTCACTTAGATTATTTTGAGAGTCTTAAATAGCTTGGTAATTTGCTTAAAATCCTAATATGCTTGGTATACAAGATTAATAATAAAACTTTCTTATGAGTGTGTTGAATACTATGAGAAGTTTGATGCTTGATAATTGTTTTGAGATATGAAGATGGTGATATTAAAGTTGTGCTAGTCGAGTAGTTTTGAATTTGAAGAATACTTGTGTTAAAGTTTGTGATTCCCGTAGCATGCATGTATGGTGAACTGTTATGTGATGAAGTCGGAGCATGATTTATTTATTGATTGTCTTCCTTATGAGTGGCGGTCGGGGACGAGCGATGGTGCTTTCCTACCAATCTATCCCCCGAAGAGCATGCGCGTAATACATTGCTTTGATAACTTGTAGATTTTTGCAATAAGTATGTGGGTTCTTTATGACTAATGTTGAGTCCATGGATTATACGCACTCTCACCCTTCCACCATTGCTAGCCTCTCTAATACCGCACACCTTTCGCCGGTATCATACACCCACCATATACCTTTCTGAAAACAGCGACCATACCTACCTATTATGGCATTTCCATAGCCATTCCGAGATATATTGCCATGCAACTTTCCACCGTTCCATTTATTATGACACACTCCATCATTGTCATATTGCTTAGCATGATCATGTAGTTGACATAGTATTTGTGGCAAAGCCACCATTCATAGTTCTTTCATACATGTCACTCATGAGTCATTGCATATCCCGGTACACCGCCGGAGGCATTCATATAGAGTCATATTTTGTTGTAAGTATCAAGTTGTAATTGTTGAGTTGTAAGAAAATAAAAGTGTGATGATCATCATTATTAGAGCATTGTCCCGGTAAGGAAAGGATGATGGAGACTATGATTCCCCCACAAGTCGGGATGAGACTCCAGACAAAAAATAAAAAAAGAGAAAGAAAAGAGGCCATAAAAAAAGGAGAAAAGGCCCAAATAAAAAAATGAGAGAAAAAGAGAGAAGGGGCAATGCTACTATCCTTTTACCACACTTGTGCTTCAAAGTAGCACCATGATATTCATAGTAGAGAGTCTCTCATTTCGTCACTTTCATATACTAGTGGGAATTTTTCATTATAGAACTTGGCTTGTATATTCCAATGATGGGCTTCCTCAAAATGCCCTAGGTCTTCATGAGCAAGCAAGTTGGATGCACACCCACTTAGTTTCTTTTTGAGCTTTCATATACTTATAGCTCTAGTGCATCCGTTGCATGGCAATCCTTACTCAATCAAATTGATATCTATTGATGGGCATATCCATAGCCCGTTGATACGCCTAGTTGATGTGAGACTATATTCTCCCTTTTTGTCTTCTCCACAACCACCATTCTATTCCACCTATAGTGCTATATCCATGGCTCACGCTCATGTATTGCGTGAGGATTGAAAAAGTTTTGAGAATGTCAAAAGTATGAAACAATTGCTTGGCTTGTCATCGGTGTTGTGCATGATTTAAATACTTTGTGTGGTGAAGATAGAGCATAGCCAGACTATACGATTTTGTAGGGATAACTTTCTTTGGCCATGTTATTTTGAGAAGACATAATTGCTTTGTTAGTATGCTTGAAGTATTATTATTTTTATGTCAATATGAACTTTTGTCTTGAATCTTTCGGATCTGAATATTCATACCACAATTAAGAAGAATTACATTAAAATTATGCCAAGTAGCACCCCGCATCAAAAATTCTGTTTTTATCATTTACCTACTCGAGGATGAGAATGAATTAAGCATGGGGATGCTTGATACGTCTCCAACGTATCTATAATTTTTGATTGCTCCATGCTATATTATCTACTATTTTCGACATTATTGGGCTTTATTATCCACTTTTATATTATTTTTGGACTAACTTATTAACCGGAGGCCCAGCCCAGAATTGTTGTTTTTGCCTGTTTTAGGGTTTCGAAGAAAAGGAATATCAAACGGAGTCCAAATGAATTAAACCTTCGGGAACGTGATTTTCTCAACGAACAAGACCCAGGAGACTTGGACCCTTCGTCAAGACACAAAAGAGGAGGCCACGAGGTAGGGGGCATGCCTACCCCCCCAGGCGCCCTCCACCCTCGTGGGCCCCCTGTTGCTCCACCGACGTACTCCTTCCTCCTATATGTACCAACGTACCCCCAAACGATTAGATACGGAGCCAAAACCCTAATTCCACCACCGTAACTTTCTGTATCCATGAGATCCCATCTTGGGGCCTATTCCTGTAGCAACCCGACCTCAAACGGTCAAGTCTCTGTGCTTCCGTGCCATCCCTGGATCGGTAATGCTGACACACAGTACTCGAAGGATTTATAACAGAGTAGAAATCACACACTTATTACATCAGATGTCTCAAAAGGAACCTTATTACAATAAAAATGGCTTAAGGCCATCTAATACGATAACAGCGGAAGGCTTGGAAGATAAAGTGAGTCCATCAACTCCAACGGCATAGCTGAGCTGCGCGGCAACGACCTAACGAACCTTACTCCACGTCTGAAAAGTCTGCAGCATAATACGTTGCAGCCCGAAAACGGATCAGCACATGGAATATGCTGGCAAAGTAACATAGTAGAGCAAGAATAGAATAATGCTATCACTACATGCATATTTGGCTGGTGGAAAGCTCTATGGTTACAGTTTTTGCGAAAAGCCAATTTTTCCCTACAACAAAGGAATAGATTTTAATTTAACTATCATGGTAGTTGAAACATCATTGAAAAGGTTCCTCCAACTCAATCCCAATTAAAGTGATTAACAACCCAACAATATTAATTTAAGAGTGATGAGATACTTAAGATACTCCAAGTACTAGATACTCAAGATTTTTCCATAACCGGGGACACGGCTAACCATGATTAGTTTGTACACTCTGCAGAGGTTTGCGCACTTTTCCCCACAAGACTCGATCTCCTCCGTTGGATTACTCGCACGACATGATGTTTGAGAAACGGATGACCGAGACACAGTCTTTCAGAAACATTAACTCTCTACTCCGGGTAGACCATACCAAACCTACAAACCCACTACGTGCTGATCTACCTCTTCAAGAGCTTCACGTAACTTACTCAACTATGCTAGAGCCCATAATAGCTTGTGGCTGTGCACGGAAGTTTCTAGCATGAATCATCTCATTCCCTTTGAGCCTGGGTGGCGGTCGATAGGAAGATCACACTGGTATTCCGGGATTTCCAAAAATACAGGCAACACTGGGTACTCCAGGTGCCTCAATCCACCCAAATGTGTATTGAAGTTGCCACCTTAAGTTGAACCATTAATTAACAATCTCACATCTGTCATGGATTTCACTCACCGGAACCACGTCTACGAGCATAGCATAGCAATATAAGCAACGCGTAGAAGTAACTCCCAAGGTTTGAATGTAACAGTGTAATAGGTTCTACCTCATCAACTACTTCCCAACCCACATGTTAATGACATCCTAACCATGCAATGTTTGAAGGTTGAAACTAATGCATAAAACTGGGTGATAAAGGGATATGATCGAAGTGCTACTTGCCTTGCTGACGATCCGGGTAACCTAGGGACTCCAAATAACACGCTTCGCACTCCGGGAATTCTATCGCAAACAAACAATAGCATACATAAGCAACAACCAAAGAAGCACGGGTAAAACTCAAATAAGAAGGTCTAACCGGAAAGTTCAACTTAAGAACTCCAGTTTGCAAAAAGAATCAAACCAAACGGAGCAACGAAACTCAAATGGCGAAGGAAACAAGATCCGTTTACTAATCTGAACTAAGGTCAAATTTTACAGTACCAAAATCTTGTTCAAGTTGGTTAACCGGAAAGAGGGTCTCGAGACAAAGATCTAGGCACTTGAATCGCCTAATTCCGACTAACGAGCGAAAAGATAAACTGAAATGACAATCGGATCAGAAATCGCGATCGAGAATAATCGCGGAAAACTCCGATAAAAAGAAAACTGACGAACAGACTAACGAACGAGCTTTCATTATCTGCAACTAACGAGTGAAAACTTTTCATTAAAACGAACGTACGGACGAACGTCCGCTAAATAGAAGAACCGGGAAAAACGGCGAACCGATCTAAAAAAATGAACTAGGTTTTTTTTTTAAAAAAACGAATCGGTTTTCTCAAAAAAAAAATGGCGGCGGCGAAATGGCTCGTTACCTCTCCGGCGAGGCTCCGGCGAGGCAGGGCTCGGGCGGCTAGCGGGGCGGCGGGGCGGCGCGGCGCGGCACGGCGAGGGGCGGCGGCGCAGCGACCACGGCGAGG
>NC_041392.1:485152861-485166082 GCF_002162155.2 Triticum dicoccoides | reverse complement strand
GCGGGGCCGCGCGGCTAGCGGGGCGGCGGCGTGGCTCGACTCGGGCGTGCGGGGCAGCGGGGTTTGGTGGTGGTGGCGGGGATGGCGCGGTATATAAGGGGGGGAGGTGACTTGGAGGAGGGGGCAAGGCGGCGGTGGAGGAGTCCTGCTCGGACTCCGGTCCGAGTCGGAGCGGCGGCGCGCGCGACTCCGCGCGGGAGACGACGGCGGCGGTGGTTGGGCCGGCCCGGCTGGGTTTGGCCCAGTCGGCGCTTGGAAGCATTTTTTTATATAATTCCGCCGAACAGAAAATAAATCCTAGAAAATAAAATAAAAAACTAAAATGCCAAAACGAATTTTCACCGTCTAAATAGAATATTTAGAACGAGATGAACATTTTCTTGGCCCTAAAATGCAATTTTGAAAACGTGCAATTTTTCTAATGCAAATAAAATCCTAATAAAATCCAATAAATGATTTTAATATTTTTCCTCCAATATTTCGATTATTTTGAAGAAGTCATATTATCTCCTCTCATATATTTTAATATGAAATACTTTTTGGAGAGAAAATAATTAAAATCAAAAATCCTCGTTTCATTATTTGATAAAAATCAAATATGACAACCGGGAAAATCCCCAACTCTCTCCGATGGTCCTTGAGTTGCTTAGGATTTCGAGGATTGCGGAATGAAAATGCAATAAAATATGATATGCAAGAATGACCTATGTATAACATTCCAAATTGAAAATTTGGGATGTTACAAACCTACCCCACTTAAGATGAATCTCGCCCTCGATATTCGGGTTGGCTAGAAAATAGGTGTGGGTGGTCTTTGCGTAGATCATCCTCTCATTCCCAGGTGGCTTCATCCTCGGTATGGTGACTCCACTGAACTTTGCAAAACTTGATAACCTTGTTGCGGGTGACTCGGCTGGCAAACTCAAGAATCTTAACTAGCTTTTCCTCACAAGTTAAATCACTTTCCAACTGAATTGCCTCCAAGGGTACTGTATCTCTTAACGGTATATCGGCCATCTCGGCATGGCACTTCTTCAACTGCGAAACGTGGAACACGTCATGAACTCCTGACATTCCTTCAGGTAACTCCAACTTGTAGGCAACTTCTCCCATCCATTCCAATACACGATACGGTCCTACAATTCTCGGGGCTAACTTTCCTTTAACTCCAAAACGTTTCACTCCTCGCAAGGGGGATACTCACAGATGTGCTGTATCTCCAATTTCATAGGTTACCTCCTTGCGTTTCGAGTCTGCATAACTCTTCTGCCTGGACTGAGCAATCTTCAGTCTATCACGAATCAGCTTAACTTTCTCTTCAGACTCCTTGAT
The DNA here is from genome assembly GCF_002162155.2 of Triticum dicoccoides. Classification (NCBI taxonomy): domain Eukaryota; kingdom Viridiplantae; phylum Streptophyta; class Magnoliopsida; order Poales; family Poaceae; genus Triticum; species Triticum dicoccoides. Next base: position 485,164,750 of record NC_041392.1, on the reverse strand, counting down.
CAAGTCTGGTCCAAACAACTGTCTGTCTCCTACTTCATCCCACATTAACGGCGTTCTGCACCTTCGTCCGTACAGGGCTTCGCACGGTGCCATCTTCAAACTGGATTGGTAGCTATTGTTGTATGAGAACTCTGTGTAAGGCAAATTGTCATCCCAACTAGATCCATAATCTAGCGCACAGGCTCTCAACATATCTTCCAGAATCTGGTTGACTCTCTCGGTCTGTCCATCTGTCTGTGGGTGAAATGCGGTAGTGAACTCCAATCTCGTACCCAAAGTCTGATGTAACTGATGCCAAAACTTTGAGGTAAACTGTGTTCCTCTATCTGATACGATGGTCCTTGGAACTCCATGCAGACATACGATTCTGGACATATATATCTTGGCCAACTTTGCACTTGTATAAGTGGTTTTCACTGGGATAAAGTGAGCCACCTTGGTCAAGCGATCAACTACTACCCATATGGAATCATATCCTGATTTGGTCCTGGGCAATCCGGTGATAAAGTCCATGCCAAGCTTATCCCACTTCCATTCGGGTATCGGCATAGGATGTAACAATCCTCCCGGCTTTTGATGCTCTGCCTTCACTCTCTGACATACATCACATACGGCTACGTACTCGGCAATATCCTTCTTCATCCCTGTCCACCAGAAACGTTCCTTCAAATCCAGATACATCTTGGTGTTTCCAGGGCTTATCGAGTATGGTGAGTCATGGGCCTCCTATAGTATTAACTTCCTGATCTCCGTGTTATTGGGCACGTATATCCGGTCCTCAAACCATAAGGTATCATGCTCATCCTCACGAAAACCTTTAGCCTTTCCTTTGCTCATCTTCTCCTTTATCTCAGCAATCTCTTTGTCATCCTTCTGAGCTTCCCGAATCTTACCCAACAATGTCGACAGAACTTCCATTGTTGCAACAAAACCTCTAGGAACAATCTCTAATCGAAGTTCCATGATATCCTCTGCTAACTCCTTTGGCACTCCCTTACTTGCAAGGATATTAGCATAACTCTTCCGGCTCAAAGCGTCTGCTACGACATTGGCCTTTCCTGGATGATAGTGCAGCTTCATGTCATAATCCTTTATAAGCTCCAACCATCTCCTCTGCCTAAGGTTCGGTTCCTTCTGTGTGAAGATGTACTTCAAACTCTTATGATCCGTGTACACATCACAACGGTTTCCAATAAGGTAATGTCTCCAAGTCTTCAATGCATGCACTACGGCTGCTAACTCCAAATCATGCGTGGCATAATTCAACTTGTGAGGTTTTAGTTGTCGCGAGGCATACGGAACAACTCTTCCATCTTGCATAAGCACACATCCAAGTCCCAAGCAAGAGGCGTCGCAATACACTTGGAAATCCTTATGTATATCTGGCAGTGTCAGTACAGGGGTTGTAGTCAAACGTTTCTTGAACTCCTGGAAACTTGCCTCACAATCTTCCGTCCATTTAAACTTGGTATCCTTCTTCAGTAACTCCGTCATTGGCTTCGTAATCTAGGAAAAACTCTTAATGAATCTCCGATAGTGTCCTGCAAGTCCAAGAAAACTGCGGATCTCGCCAACTGAAGTGGGTGCCAACCATTCAGTGACTTACTAAACCTTGGTAGGATCTACTGCTACACCTTCTCCTGATATAACATGTCCAAGGAATCCAACTTCTTTCAGCCAAAACTCGCATTTGCTAAACTTGGCATACAACTGGTGTTCCCTGAGTTTCTCGAGAACTAAACGCAAATGCTCCTTGTGCTCCTCTTCATTCTTTGAGTATACCATTATATCATCAATAAACACCACAACAAACTTGTCCAAATATTCCATGAATACCTTGTTCATCATGCTCATGGAATAGGCAGGGGCGTTAGTCAGTCCAAACGACATGACCGTATATTCATATAATCCGTAACGCATGGTGAATGCTGTCTTTGGTATATCTTTCTCTCGATTCTTCAACTGATGGTATCCCGGTCGCAAATCGATCTTCGAAAACACCATAGCTCCTTGCAGCTGATCAAACAGATCATTGACCATCAGTAGTGGGTACTTGTTCTTGATCGTCACTTCATTCAAGGCCCGATAATCAACAACCATTCTTAGAGATTTATCCTTCTTCTCAACCAAAAGCACTGGGGCTCCCCAAGGTGATGAACTCCTTCGAATGTATCCTTTATCCAATAACTCCTTGATCTATTTCTTAACTTCCTCCAGATCATTCGCGGGCATCCGACAGGGTCTCTTGGATATTGGCCCGGTACCTGGCAATAGCTTTATCAAAAACTCGATGTCTCGATCCGGTGGCATGTCTGGTAACTCCTCTGGAAAAACATCCGGGTAATCCCTCACTACAGGCACTTCCTCCTGAACAACTCCCGTGAGGGTATTCACTTGGCTCCTCCTAGGCACATGCCTATATACATACTTAATCTTTTTTCCCTCCGGGGTGGTGAGATAAATAGACTTACTGGCACAGTCAATGCTTCCTCCATACTTTGACATCCAGTCCATACCTAATATCACATCCAATCCTTGTGACTCCAAGATAATTAGGTCGGACGGAAAAACATGAGTGCCAATGGTTAGGGGTATCTGATCGCACCATCGACTAGCCATATACTCTGCTCTAGGTGAACTCACTAAGAGAGGGGTCCTAAGGGTTTGGGTTGGTAGTTTAAACTTATCCACAAATCCCCTTGATATGTATGAATGCGATGCACCAGTATCAAATAGAACAAGAGCGATAAATGACTTAACCAAAAACTTACCTATTACCGCGTCCGGCTGCTCTTCAACCTCCTCCACGTTAACGTGGTTCACTTGTCCTTTGTTGAATGATTGGGCTTCTTCCCAGCGCTCCCATTTCTGTTTCCATTCTTTCCTTCAGGGCACTCCGTGGCATAGTGTCCAGTCTTCCTGCACTTGAAGCAAGTAACATGACTTAGATCTCTTTTGGGGGGTGTGGCTAGATTGGGGCGGTTATGATTGTTATTGGCTCCGTTCCCATTCCCATTCTTAGTACCATTGTGGTTATGCGATCCTCCTCCGGTATGGTTATGACCTCCATGGTTATGAACAAGTCCTCCCGAGTTCGGGGTTAGGCGAGGCTTCTGCTGAGCTCCTGAGTTATACCTCCCTTGTCCATACTTCCTCTTACGACTCTCAATCTGCTGCCGCTTCCCTTCAATCATAAGAGCCTTATCTACCAACTCCTGGTAGTTGTTGAAGGTTGCTACCATCAACTGCATACTCATCTCATCATTCAGCCCTTCCATAAACTTTTCCTGCTTCGTGGCATCTATGGCCACATCGTCAGGGGCATAGCGAGATAGCTTGCTAAACTCATCCACGTACTGAGCCACAGTACGGTTCCCCTGGCGTAAGGTGCGAAACTCACGCTTCTTCAGATTCATGGCTCCAGTTGAGACATGGGCTGTGCGGAAAGCTTGCTGAAAATGGTCCCATGTCACCGTGGCTATAGGATAGGTGACAGTGTAATTCTCCCACCATGAGGCTGCTGGTCCATCCAACTGATGTGCGGCAAAACGCACCTTCTCAGCATCGGTACATCCTGCAGTGGTTAACTCACTTCCAATCCTGCGGAGCCAATCATCGGCTACTATAGGCTCGGTGCTACTGGAAAACACCGGCGGTTGTAACCTTAGAAAACGGGCTAGGTTGTCCACTGGCGGCGGGCTGTTGTTATTGCTGTTGTTGTTGTTGCCCTGGTTCTGAACTAGCAATTGCATCAAGGTGTTCTGCTGCTGGATCAACTAAGTGAGCTCCAGCGGGAAGGCAAATCCGAGGTCACATCTCGGAGGCATCTGATGGGTTTAGATGGAAGAGATTAGAATAGAATGAGGTCTAAGGAGAAGGCACTACCCATATGCACATGAGACAAACACAATCATTTCACTCAATCAATCAAGCAAGGGCATACAAGCGGTCTAGAACTATCGCAAAGTGCTCAACTACTACTGAATACATGGGGAAATACTACTAATCATTGGGTGGTCATCTAGAATTTTTGATCGGTGGAAGGCTCCATGATATCTGCTCTAGCTTCGTCCTCAAAGTCATCATCACTAGGGTCGAAGTCGGTGTCGTCGATGATGATGTAGTCCTCCGGACGAATCTCCTTGGGTTCTTCATCTTCTTCTACTGGGGTGGGGTCTCCCATGAATATTCCGATCTTCTTAATCAGGTCGTCATTCTTCTCCAGTAGTGTCGCAATTTCCTCCTCATATCCATCGTGTGTAGACTTAAGTTCTTCTTCCAGCTCGGTGATCCTTGTCTTCGCCTTCTTCAAATCTATCATGTCTACGCACATCTGGTTCTCCTAGCGTCGAATGTGTTGGTTTAGTTCCTGGATGAAAGTTGCAATTGATCTATCCTTCCTGGTGCTGATCATCTCCCATTGCTCGTCTCGGCGCCCACAAATTTGGTAGATAGTGTCCTTAAGATCCTTGTGATATACTTCTCCAATGCATCCCATGGTGATGTGAGCTGCCATACTCTTTCCTAAACTCCAGGTTGGTGCATCAAAGGAAAACTCTATGGGCTTGGTGACTGGCGTGAATATCCTTCCTGGAACTTGAACTTGAATCATCCATCACTCCTCTTCAGGTAAAGTGGCGTTGTAAGTCCCGGTGAAGCTTGGTATTCCTATGTTCAGGTAACTAGTGACTTCCTTCAAGTGTCGTCCAACAGGTGCGTCTTCATCCGGTTGTGCAAACTTTTTCCTTGCATCCGCCATCCTAAAGAGTGGAAAATCGAGAGGAGTCAGAAATGAGAAGAGAATAGTGATCTAGGGCTTTAGCTTAGTGGTCGTGTCCTACACTCAGCGTGTACTCTGATGCCATCTTTGTAGCGACCCGACCTCAAACGGTCAAGTCTCTGTGCTTCCGTGTCATCCCTGGATCGGTAATGCTGACACACACAGTACTCGAAGGATTTATAACTGAGTACCAATCACACACTTATTACATCAGATGTCTCAAAAGAGATCTTATTACAATAAATATGGCTTCAGGCCATCTAATACGATAACAGCGGAAGGATTGGAAGATAAAGTGAGTTCATCAACTCCAACGACATAGCTGAGCTGCACGGCAACGACCTAACGAACCTTACTCCTCGTCTGAAAAGTCTGCAACATAATATGTTGCATCCCGAAAACGGGTCAGCACATGGAATATGCTGGCAAAGTAACAGAGTAGAGCAAGAACAGAATAATCCTATCACTACATGCATATTTGGCTGGTGGAAAGCTCTATCATTACTGTTTTTGCGAAAAGCCAATTTTTCCTTACAAAAAAGGAATAGATTTTAATTTAACTATCATGGTAGTTGAAACATCATTGAGAAGGTTCCTCCAACTCAATCCCAATTAAAGTGATTAACAACCCAACAATATTAATTTAAGAGTGATGAGATACTTAAGATACTCCAAGTTCTAGATACTCAAGATTTGTCCATAACCGGGGACACGGCTAACCATGATTAGTTTGTACACTCTACAAAGGTTTGCGCACTTTTCCCCACAAGACTCGATCTCCTCCGTTGGATTTCTCGCACGACATGATGTTTGAGAAACGGATGACCGAGACACAGTCTTTCAGAAACATTAACTCTCTACTCCGGGTAGACCATACCAAACCTACAAACCCACTACCTGCTGATCTACCTATTCAAGAGCTTCACATGACTTACTCAACTATGCTAGAGCCCATAATAGCTTGTGGCTGCACACAGAAGTTTCTAGCATGAATCATCTCAGTTCCCTTTGAGCCTGGGTGGCGGTCCATAGGAAGATCACACGAGTATTCCAGGATTTCCAAAAATACAGGCAACACTGGGTACTCCAGGTGCCTCAATCCACCCAGATGTGTATTTAAGTTGCCACATTAAGTTGAACCATTAATTAACAATCTCACATCTGTCATGGATTTCACTCACCCAAACCATGTCTACGAGCATAGCATAGCAATATAAGCAACGCGTAGAAGTAACTCCCAAGGTTTGAATGTAACAGGGTAATAGGTTCTACCTCATCAACTACTTCCCAACCCACATGTTAATGACATCCTAACCATGCAATGTTTGAAGGTTGAAACTAATGCATAAAACTGGGTGATAAAGGGATATGATCAAAGTGTTACTTGCCTTGCTGACGATCTGGGTAACCTAGGGACTCCAAATAACATGATTCGCACTCCGGGAATTCTATCGCAAACAAACAATAGCATACATAAGCAACAACCAATGAAGCATGGGTAAAACTCAAATAAGAAGGTCTAACCGGAAAGTTCAACTTAAGAACTCCAGTTTGCAAAAAGAATCAAACCAAACGGAGCAACGAAACTCAAACGGCGAAGGAAACAAGATCTGTTTACTAATCTGAACTAAGGTCAAATTTTACAGTACCAAAATCTTGTTCAAGTTGGTTAAGTGGAAAGAGGGTCTCGAGACAAAGATCTAGGCACTTGAATTGCCTGATTACGACTAACAAGCGAAAAGATAAACTGAAACAAAAATCGGATCAGAAATCGCGATCGACAATAATCGCGAAAAAATCCGCTAAAAAGAAAACCGACGAACGGACTAACGAACGAGCGTTCGTTATCTGTAACTAACGAGTGAAAACCGTTCATTAAAACTAACGTACGGACGAATGTCCGCTAAATAGAAGAACCGGGAAAAAAACTGGCGAACCGATCTAAAAAACGAACTAGGGGTTTTTTAAAAAAACCGAATCGGTTTTCTCAAAAAAAAAATGGCGGCGGCGAAACGGCGCGTTACCTCTCCGGCGAGGCGGGGCTCGGGCGGCGGTGCGGCGGCTAGCGGGGCGGCGGCGCGGCTCGGCTCGGGCTACGGGGCGGTAGGGTTTGGTGGTCGTGGCGGGGGTGGCGCGGTATATAAGGGGGGAGAGGTGGCTTGGAGGAGGGGGCACGGCGACGGCGCTAGAGGAGTCCGGCTCGGACTCCGGTCTGAGTCAGGGCGGCGGCGCGCGCGACTCCGCGCGGGAGACGGCGGCGGCAGTGGTTGGGCCGGCCCGACTGGGTTTGGCCCAGAAAATAAATCCTATAAAATAAAATAAAAATCTAAAAATGCCAAAATGAATTTTCACCGTCTAAATAGTATATTTAGAACGAGATGAACATTTTCTTGGCCCTAAAATGAAATTCTGAAAACGTGCAATTTTTCTAATGCAAATAAAATCCAAATAAAATCCAATAAATGATTTTAATATTTTTCCTCCAATATTTCGATTATTTTGGAGAAGTCATATTATCTCCTCTCATATATTTTAATATGAAATACTTTTCGGAGAGGAAATAATTAAAATCAAAAATCCTCGTTTCATTATTTGATAAAAATCAAATATGACAACAGGGAAAATCCCCAACTCTCTCCGATGGTCCTTGAGTTGCTTAGGATTTCGAGGATTGCGGAACGAAAATGCAATAAAATATGATATGTAAGAATGACCTATGTATAACATTCCATATTGAAAATTTGGGATGTTACAGTTCCGGAGCTCCACCGGAGGGGGCATCGATCACGCATGGCTTCTTCATCAACACCATAGCCCCTCCGATGAAGTGTGAGTAGTTCACCTCGGACCTACGGGTCCATAGTTATTAGCTAGATGGCTTCTTCTCTCTTTTTGGATCTCAATACAATGTTCTCCCCCTCTCTTGTGGAGAACTATTCGATGTAATCTTCTTTTTGCAGTGTGTTTGTTGAGACCGATGAATTGTGGGTTTATGATCAAGTCTATCTATGAACAATATTTGAATCTTCTCTGAATTCTTTTATGTATGATTGGTTATCTTTGCAAGTCTCTTCGAATTATGAGTTTGGTTTGCCCTACTAGATTGATCTTTCTTGCAATTGGAGAAGTGCTTACCTTTGGGTTCAATCTTGTGGTGTCCTTTCCCAGTGATAGTAGGGGCAGCAAGGCACGTATTGTATTGTTGCCATCGAGGATAACAAGATGGGGTTTTCATCATATTGCATGAGTTTATCCCTCTACATCATGTCATCTTGCTTAAGGCGTTACTCTGTTTTTAACTTAATACTCTAGATGCATGTTGGATAGCGGTCGATGAGTGGAGTAATAGTAGTAGATGCAGGCAGGAGTCGGTCTGCTTGTCTCGGACGTGATGCCTATATACATGATCATGCCTAGATATTCTCATAACTATGCTCAATTCTGTCAATTGCTCAACAGTAATTTGTTCACCCACCGTAGAATACTTATGCTCTCGAGACAAGCCACTAGTGAAACCTATGGCCCCCGGGTCTATCTTCATCATATTAATCTCCTACTACTTAGTTATTTCCTTTGCTTTTTACTCCGCTTTTACTTTAATTTGCATCTTTATCACAAAAATACCAAAAATATTATCTTATCATATCTATCAGATCTCACTCTCGTAAGTGGCCCTATAGGGATTGACAACCCCTTATCGCGTTGGTTGCGAGGATTTATTTGTTTTGTGCAGGTGCGAGGGACTGGCGCGTAGCCTCCTACTGGATTGATACCTTGGTTCTCAAAACTGAGGGAAATACTTACGCTACTTTGCTGCATCATCCCTTCCTCTTCGGGGAAAACCAACGCATTGCTCAAGAGGTAGTACACCTATACAATTTACCATTGTATTTGGTGTCTTGGGGTGCTACTTCTTGAGCTTGCGTTGGTTTTTCCCTTGAAGAGGAAAGGGTGATGCAACAAAGTACAGATAAGTATTTCCCTCAGTTTGAGAACCAAGATATCAATCCAGTAGGAGACTATGCACAAATCACCAAATACCTGCACAAACAATCAAACAACTTGCACCCAACGCGATAAAGGGGTTGTCAATCCCTTCACGGTTACTTGCAAATGTGAGATCTGATAGAGATAGATGAAAATAAACAAACGGTAAAGTAAATATTTTTGGTATTTTTGGTTTATAGATCGGAAAGTAAAAGATTGAAAAATAGTAGATTGGAAACTTATATGATGGAAAATAGACCCGGGGGCCATAGGTTTCACTAGAGGCTTCTCTCAAGAAAGCAAATAATACGGTGGGTGAACAAATTACTGCCGAGAAATTGATAGAAAAGCACAAAGTTATGACATTATATAAGGCAATGATCATGAATATAGGCATCACATCCGTGTCAAGTAGACCGAAATGGTTGTGCATCTACTATTATTACTCCACACATCGACCGCTATCCAACATGCATCTAGAGTATTAAGTTCATAAAGAACAGAGTAACGCATTAAGTAAGATGACATGATGTAGAGGAATTAACTCAAGCAATCTGATGAAAACCCCATCTTTTTATCCTCGATGGCAACAATATAATACGTGCCTTGCTACGCCTACTATCACTGGGAAAGGACACCGCAAGACTGAACCCAAAGCAAAGCACTTCTCCCATTGCAAGAAAAACCAATCTAGTTGGCCAAACCAAACCGATAGTTCGAAGAGAATTGCAAAGATATCAAATTATGCATAAAAGAATTCAAAGAAGATTCAAATAAAATTCATAGATAAGCTGATCATAAATCCACAATTCATCGGATCTCGACAAACACACCGCAAAAAGTATTACATCAAATAGATCTCCAAGAACAACGAGGATAACATGGTATTGAGAATCAAAGAGAGAGAAGAAGCCATCTAGCTACTAGCTATGGACCCGTAGGTCTGTGGTAAACTACTCATGCTTCATCCGAAGGGTAATAGAGTTGATGTAGAAGCCCTCCGTGATCGAATCCCCCTCCGACAGGGTGCCGAAAAAGGTCCCTAGATGGGATCTCATGGGTACAGAAGGTTGTGGCGGTGGAAAAGTGTTTTCGTGGATGCCTCTGGTGGTTTGGGGATATGTGTAGCGACCAGACCTCAGACGGTCCAATCTCTATGCTCAGGTGTCATCTCCGGATCAGTAATGCTGACACCACACAGTACATGAAGGATTTATAACAGAGTAGCAATCACACACTTATTACATCGAGAGTCTCAAAAGAGAACTTATTACAATAAATATGGCTTCCGGCCATCTAATAACGATAACAGCGGAAGGCTTGGAAGATAAGTGAGTCCATCAACTCCAACAGCATCACTAAGTATAGAACCACGACCTAAAAGCACCTTACTCGCCGTCTGAAAAGTCTGCAACATTAACGTTGCAGCTCGAAACGGGTTAGCACATGGAATATGCTGGCAATGTAACACATAGAAAGCAATAAAAGAATAAGGCTATTCTATATGCATATTTGGCTGGCGGAAAGCTCTATGGTTACAGTTTTGCGTAAAGCCATTTTTTTCCCTACTACAAAGGAATAAACTTTATTTAACTATCATGGTGGTTGTTAAACATTCAGAGTGTAGACACTCTCTCAATCCCAATTAAGCAACATCATTAAACCCAACAAAATTAATTTTAAAAGTAACATGATGAGATTCACATGATAATCCAAGTACTAGATACTCAAGATGTCCATAACTGGGGACACGGCTAACCATGATTAGTTTATACACTCTCCAGAGGTTTGCGCACTTTTCCTCACAAGACTCGATCTCCTCCGTTAGATTTCCTGCACTACAGGGTGTTTGGGAAACGGATGACCGAGACATAGTCTTTCAGAAGCGCTAGCACCTTACGAACGGGTAGACCATACCAACCTACATCCCCTACATCTGCTAGTCTACCATTGTAAGAGTTCGCACGACTTAGTCAACTATGCTAGAGCCCATAGTAGCTTGAGGCTGCACACAGAAGTTTCTAGCATGAATAACCACATGATCCCTTTGAGCCTGGGTGGCGGTCCGAAGAAAAACAGGCAATCGCTGGAGTACCCAGGTGCCTCAATCCACCCAGATGTGTATTTAAGTTGCCACCTTAGATAAATCATTGATTAACAATCTCACATCTGTCATGGACTTCACTCACCCAATCCACGTCTACTAGCATAGCATAGCATAATAAGCAAACGTAGAAGTAACTCCCAAAGGTTTGATAATAACAGGTAATAGGTACTACCTCATCTACTTCCCAAACCCACAATTTAATTAGATCCTAGTCAATGCAAAGTGTGAGGATTGATCTAATGCAACAAAAACTGGGTAATAGGAAGTATGATCAAAGTGTTACTTGCCTTGTTGATGATCCGTGAAACCTAGCGATTCGAAGTAGCAAGCGGCGCACTCCGGGTACTCTATCGCAAACAAACAAGCATACAATAAGTACTCAACTAATGCACAGGTAAAACTCAAATAAGAGATCTACCAGAAAGTTCAACTTAAGAACTCCGGTTGGCAAAAAGAATCAAACCGAACGAAGCAACGAAAGACAAACGGCAAAAAAAATAAGCTTCATTTACTAACCTAAAACTAGGGCACATTTTACCGAGGCAAAAACTTGTTTGAGTCGGTTAAACGGAAAGAGGGTTTCAAGACGAAACTCCAGGCGTTTGAATCGCCTGATTCCGACAAACGAGCGAAAAGTTAAACTAAAACGAACATCAGATCAGAAATCGCGATCAGAAAAACCGCGAGTTTTATCCGAGAAAAAGAAAAATGACGAACAGGTTAACGAACGAACGTTCGTTAAATGAACGAACGTTCGTTAACAAGAACTAAACGATGAACGCGTTCGTTAAAATGAGCAGACGAGCGAACGCTCGCTAAATAAATATACCGGAGAAAAACCGATCTATTTAAAAAACGAAAACTAGGGTTTTCAAAAAAAACGAAAAGACTTTTTCACAAAAACCGGGCGGCGGCTACCTCGGCTCGGGGCTCCGGCGAGGCTCCGACGGGGCTCCGGCGAGTGGCGGGTGACGCGGGGCGGCGGCTCCGAGCGACGGCAGGGGCGGCAAGCGGC